>NW_026652289.1:16436836-16590010 GCF_009828535.3 Hylobates moloch
CCACAAGACTGCTGGATCAATTAAGTACAAAGATATGAAACAACCTTGGGCATTAGACACACACACACCCACAGGCATATAAATCCCATTAAACCACAATATTAAAACAACAGCAGCAAGCCATTCCACTGAATCCTTGGAGGCAATTTAATGGAAAACTATTATAAGTCTGTGTAATATTACCCACTCAAATTCAAACAAACGACAGAAGGAAATACAAATCACTGTCAAACCATTTCCCTCATTAAAAGGGAATAAAACACAAAGATACGTAATAGCATAGGAGAATATATCCATTAATTCAAAGCCCAGAAACTCTGGCGACCTTGATCTGATTATCACTGGCCTTGAGCTGGCTGTGATTTCCTGAGCAGTATTTGCATCTGTTCATAGATTAAACCTGAGCACAAATTCATTTATTGGTAGATTGGTGAACTCCAATTTTCCTTTCCATCTTGAGCCATTATTAACGACAGAGCTTCAAAACACCCTATCAATATAGTAAAAGGATCCTATAGACCAGACAGCTGACCTACCGTACTTCACTCTTTGGGATTTTTAATTTCGGGTGTTTTTCTTTCACTTTTTATCCAGTCACGTAAACTCTGTCATGCCTTCAGGTTCATGGAGGATATGCTAAGTACAGAACCAATGGCAAATTTCAGGCAAATGGACAAACCGAAATCCACTCGTGAATCAGTACAACTGGAGTGAACTCTAATTGTACTTCTCATTTATTCTAATTCTGCTGCTGAGTGTATAGACTTCCACAGCTCAGTTTGAGCAAAATTGAGCTAGACTGTTTTCAAGATGTTTGTCTTTTATGTCAGTAAACTTAGCTCATAAACCCTTTCTTTTAGAGAGGAAGGTTTCCTTGGAAAACACATTAAGTGCCTCTATTTTATCATTTAAATATAATTTAAAATCATCTGAATTGACATCTAAAATGTATATTCTTACCAGGAAGGTCTTCTTTCACCTAAGGAACAGCCTGCCTTTGAAGTATAGTTAAGACACAGCATTTTATTGAAGGACAAAATTATGTGTTGCAGAGAATGTGTTTTTTTAGCCAAATAAAAATCTACGGTAGAAAAAATAATTGTAGCTTTTAAGGTAACGTAAGACAATAAAAACTAATTCATCCACTGTCAAGTATGGCTGCATCTTATTTTATTTGTAAAATCCCAATGTTTTATTAAAGTATATGTGATAAATGGCATGTGAATGTTTTACAAGTAGCTCTCATTCTTTAACCTTAAATAAAAATGTTAGCATTTCAAAGATTTTCATAGTTATACAAAGACACAGAATATTTTACTTCACACTGCAAGATGCATTTAGACAGTAATAAAAGGCAAAAAGTCTTGGGGTTGACTTTTCAATTCTAAGCAACTAAACTAAATTTTAGACATGCAATGCCTCCAGGTTAAAACTGTTTTAATACCGTCAGCTACCGATATAGTTAAAGCAGCAGTAGTAATTAATGATTTGAAAAGAATCCTTAAGATTTTGCTCTATTTTCTATAAAATGCATTTATTTCATCTACCTACAAAATGGTAAGTCTTTTACGGGTTGATCTTCCTAGAATAGTGTCGAACTGTACACCTTCCCTTTCCTTCTGTGTTTAACACCCTTATTCTGATGATACTATCACAGGATCAGAGCTGATGCCCAAAGCTCTATCGACCAGAATAGTTGGAGGGATATGGTGGTTTTTCACCCTAATCATCATTTCATCCTACACAGCCAATCTGGCTGCCTTCTTGACAGTAGAGAGAATGGAATCCCCCATAGATTCAGCAGATGATCTGGCAAAGCAAACCAAGATAGAATATGGGGCGGTTAGAGATGGATCAACAATGACCTTCTTCAAGGTAAGAAGCTGACAAAGTGTTCTCAGTGATTATCTGATTCTTGTGGTAGAGTATAAAAGTATCTGTCAAAAAAAAAAAAGAAAAGATGTTGGGCATTTTTTTTTATTATACTTTAGGTTTTAGGGTACATGTGCACAATGTGCAGGTTTGTTACATATGTATCCATGTGCCATGTTGGTTTGCTGCACCCATTAACTCGTCATTTAGCATTAGGTATATCTCCTAATGCTGTCCCTCACCTCTCCCCCCACCCCACAACAGTCCCCGGAGTGTGATGTGCCCCTTCCTGTGTCCATGAGTTCTCACTGTTCAATTCCCACCTATGAGTGAGAACATGCAGTGTTTGGTTTTTTGTCCTTGTGATAGTTTACTGAGAATGATGTTTTCCAGTTTCATCCATGTCCCTACAAAGGACATGAACTCATCATTTTTTATGGCTGCATAGTATTCCATGGTGTATATGTGCCACATTTTCTTAATCCAGTCTATCGTTGTTGGACATTTGGGTTGGTTCCAACTCTTTGCTATTGTGAATAGTGCCACAATAAACATACGTGTGCATGTGCCTTTATAGCAGCATGATTTACAGTCCTTTGGGTATATACCCAGTAATGGGATGGCTGGGTCAAATGGTATTTCTAGTTCTAGATCCCTGAGGAATCGCCACACTGACTTCCACAATGGTTGAACTAGTTTACAGTCCCACCAACAGTGTAAAAGTGTTCCTATTTCTCCACATCCTCTCCAGCACCTGTTGTTTCCTGACTTTTGAATGATGGCCATTCTAACTGGTGTGAGATGGTATGTCATTGTGGTTTTGATTTGCATTTCTCTGATGGCCAGTGATGATGAGCATTTTTTCATGTGTTTTTTGGCTGCATAAATATCTTCTTTTGAGAATTGTCTGTTCATGTCCTTCACCCACTTTTTGATGGGGTTGTTTGTTTTTTTCTTGTAAATTTGTTTGAGTTCATTGCAGATTCTGGATATTAGCCCTTTATCAGATGAGTAGGTTGCAAAAATTTTCTCCCATTCTGTAGGTTGTCTGTGCACTCTGATGGTAGTTTCTTTTGCTGTGCAGAAGCTCTTTAGTTTAATTAGATCCCATTTGTCAATTTTGGCTTTTGTTGCCATTGCTTTTGGTGTTTTAGACATGAAGTCCTTGCCCACGCCTATGTCCTGAATAGTATTGCCTAGGTTTTCTTGTAGGATTTTAATGGTTTTAGGTCTAACATGTAAGTCTTTAATCCATCTTGAATTAATTTTTGTATAAGGTGTAAGGAAGGGATCCAGTTGCAGCTTTCTACATATGGCTAGCCAGTTTTCCCAGCACCATTTATTAAATAGGCAATCCTTTCCCCATTGCTTGTTTTTGTCAGGTTTGTCAAAGATCAGATAGTTGTAGATATGCAGCATTATTTCTGAGGTCTCTGTTCTGTGTCTCTGTTGTGGTACCAGTACCATGCTATTTTGGTTACTGTAGCCTTGTAGTATAGTTTGAAGTCAGGTAGGGTGATGCCTCCAGCTTTGTTCTTTTGGCTTAGGATTGACTTGATGATGTGGGCTCTTTTTTGGTTCCATATGAACTTTAAAGTAGTTTTTTCCAATTCTGTGAAGAAAGTCATTGGTAGCTTGATGGGGATGGCATTGAATCTATAAATTACCTTGGGCAGTATGGCCATTTTCACGATATTGATTCTTCCAACCTATGAGCATGGAATGTTCTTCCATTTGTTTGTATCCTCTTTTATTTCATTGAGCAGTGGTTTGTAGTTCTCCTTGAAGAGGTCCTTCACATCCCTTGTAAGTTGGATTCCTAGGTATTTTATTCTCTTTGAAGCAATTGTGAATGGGAGTTCACTCATGATTTGGCTGTTTGTCTGTGGTTGGTGTACAAGAATGCTTGTGATTTTTGTACATTGATTTTGTATCCTGAGACTTTGCTGAAGTTGCTAATCAGCTTAAGGAGATTTTGGGCTGAGACAATGGGGTTTTCTAGATACACAATCATGTCATCTGCAAACAGGGACAATTTGACTTCCTCTTTTCCTAATTGAATACCCTTTATTTCCTTCTCCTGCCTGATTGCTCTGGCCAGAACTTCCAGCACTATGTTGAATAGGAGTGGTGAGACAGGGCATCCCTGTCTTGTGCCAGTTTTCAAAGGGAATGCTTCCAGTTTTTGCCCATTCAGTATGATATTGGCTGTGGGTTTGTCATAGATAGCTCTGATTATTTTGAGATACATCCCATCAATACCTAATTTATTGAGAGTTTTTAGCATGAAGGTTGTTGAATTTTGTCAAAAGCCTTTTCTGCATCTATTGAGATAATCATGTGGTTTTTGTCTTTGGTTCTGTTTATATGCTGGATTACATTTATTGATTTGCATATGTTGAACCAGCCTTGCATCCCAGGGATGAAGCCCACTTGATCATGGTGTATAAGCTTTTTGATGTGCTGCTGGATTCGGTTTGCCAGTATTTTATTGAGGATTTTTGCATCAATGTTCATCAAGGATATTGGTCTGAAATTCTCTTTTTTGGTTATGTCTCTGCCAGGCTTTGGTATCAGGACGATGCTGGCCTCATAAAATGTGTTAGGGAGGATTCCCTCTTTTTCTATCGATTGGAATAGTTTCAGAAGGAATGGTACCAGTTCCTCCTTGTACCTCTAGTAGAATTTGGCTGTGAATCCATCAGGTCCTGGACTCTTTTTGGTTGGTAAGCTATTGATTATTGCCACAATTTCAGAGCCTGTTATTGGTCTATTCAGAGGTTCAATTTCTTCCTGGTTTAGTCTTGGGAGGGTGTATTTGTTGAGGAATTTATCCATTTCTTCTAGATTTTCTAGTTTATTTGCATAGAGGTGTTTGTAGTATTCTTTGATGGTAGATTGTATTTCTGTGGGATTGGTGGTGATATCCCCTTTTTCATTTTTTATTGCATCTATTTGATTCTTCTCTCTTTTCTTCTTTATTAGTCTTGCTAGCAGGCTATCAATTTTGTTGATCTTTTCAAAAAACCAGCTCCCAGATTCATTAATTTTTTGAAGGGTTTTCTGTGTCTCTATTGCCTTCAGTTCTGCTCTGATTTTAGTTATTTCTAGCCTTCTGCTAGCTTTTGAATGTGTTTGCTCTTGCTTTTCTAGTTCTTTTAATTGTGATGTTAGGGTGTCAATTTTGGATCTTTCCTGCTTTCTCTTGTGGGCATTTAGTGCTATAAATTTCCCTCTACACACTGCTTTGAATGTGTCCCAGAGATTCTGGTATGTTGTGTCTTTATTCTCGTTGGCTTCAAAGAACATCTTTATTTCTGCCTTCATTTCATTATGTACCCAGTAGTCATTCAGGAGCAGGTTGTTCAGTTTCCATGTAGTTGAGTGGTTTTGAGTGAGTTTCTTAATCCTGAGTTCTAGTTTGATTGCACTGTGGTCTGAGAGACAGTTTGTTATAATTTCTGTTCTTTTACATTTGCTGAGGAGAGCTTTACTTCCAACTATGTGGTCAATTTTGGAATAGGTGTGGTGTGGTGCTGACAAAAATGTATATTCTGTTGATTTGGGGTGGAGAGTTCTGTAGATGTCTATTAGGTCCACTTTGTGCAGAGCTGAGTTCAATTCCTGGATATCCTTGTTAACTTTCTGTCTCGTTGATCTGTCTAATGTTGACAGTGGGGTGTTAAAATCTCCCATTATTATTGTGTGGGAGTTTAAGTCCCTTTGTAGGTCACTCAGGACTTGCTTTATGAATCTGGGTGCTCCTGTGTTGAGTGCATATATATTTAGGATAGTTAGCTCTTCTTGTTGAATTGATCCCTTTACCATTATGTAATGGCCTTCTTTGTCTCTTTTGATCTTTGTTGGTTTAAAGTCTATTTTATCAGAGACTAGGATTGCAACCCCTGCCTTTTTTTGTTTTCCATTTGCTTGATAGATCTTCCTCCATCCCTTTGAGTCTATGTGTGTCTCTGCATGTGAGATGGCTTTCCTGAATACAGCACACTGATGGGTCTTGACTCCTTATCCAGTTTGCCAGTCTGTGTCTTTTAATTGGAGCATTTAGCCCATTTACATTTAAAGTGAATATTGTTATGTGTGAATTTGATCCTGTCATTATGATGTTAGCTGGTTATTTTGCTCGTTGATGCAGTTTCTTCCTAGCCTCGATGGTCTTTACAATTTGGTATGTTTTTGCAGTGGCTGGTACCAGTTGTTCCTTTCCATGTTTAGTGCTTCCTTCAGGAGCTCTTTTAGGGCAGGCCTGGTGGTGACAAAATCACTCAGCATTTGCTTGTCTGTAAAGTATTTTATTTCTCCTTCACTTATGAAGCTTAGTTTGGCTGGATATGAAATTCTGGGTTGAAAATTCTTTTCTTTAGAATGTTGAATATCAGCCCCCACTCTCTTCTGGTTGTAGAGTTTCTGCTGAGAGATCAGCTGTTAGTCTGATGGGCTTCCCTTTTTGTGGGTAACCCGACCTTTCTCTCTGGCTGCCCTTAACATTTTTTCCTTCATTTCAACTTTGGTGAATCTGACAATTATGTGTCTTGGAATTGCTCTTCTCGAGGAGTATATTTGTGGCATTCTCTGTATTTCCTGAATCTGAATGTTGGCCTGCCTTGCTAGATTGGGGAAGTTCTCCTGGATAATATCTTGCAGAGTGTTTTCCACATTCTCCCCGTCATTTTCAGGTACACCCATCAGACGTAGGTTTGGTCTTTTCACATTGTCCCAAATTTCTTGGAGGCTTTGTTCATTTCTTTTTATTCTTTTTTCTCTAAACTTCCCTTCTCGCTTCATTTCATTCATTTCATCTTCCATCACTGATACCCTTTCTTCCAGTTGATCGCATCAGCTACCGAGACTTCTGCAATCTTCTCGTAGTTCTCGATACTTGGCTTTCAGCTCCATCAGCTCCTTTAAGCCCTTCTCTCCATTGATTATTCTAGTTATCCATTCGTCTAATTTTTTTTCAAAGTTTTTAACTTCTTTGCTATTGTTTTGAATTTCCTCCCATAGCTCGGAGTAGTTTGATCGTCTGAAGCCGTTTTCTCTCAACTCGTCAAAGTCATTCTCCGTCCAGCTTTGTTCCATTGCTAGTGAGGAACTGCATTCCTTCGGAGGAGGAGAGATGCTCTGCTTTTTAGAGTTTCCAGTTTTTCTGCTCTGTTTTTTCCCCATCTTTGTGGTTTTATCTACTTTTGGTCTTTGATGATGGTGATGTACAGATGGGTTTTTGGTGTGGACGTCCTTTCTGTTTGTTAGTTTTCCTTCTACCCCACAGGACCCTGAGCTGCAGGTCTGTTGGAGTTTGCTAGAGGTCCACTCCAGACCCTGTTTGGCTGGGTGTCAGCAGTGGTGGCTGCAGAACAGTGGATTTTCATGAGACCACAAATTCAGCTGTCTGATAGTTCCTCTGGAAGTTTTGTCTCAGAGGAGTACCCAGCTGAGTGAGGTGTCAGTCTGTCCCTACTGGGGGGTGCCTCCCAGTTAGGCTGCTCGGGGGTCAGGGACCTACTTTAGGAGACAGTCTGTCCGTTCTCAGATCTCCAGCTGCGTGCTGGAGAACCACTACTCTCTTCAAAGCTATCAGTCAGACAGGGACATTTAAGTCTGCATAGGTTCCTGCTCAATTTTTGTTTGTGCCCTGCCCCCAGAAGTGGGGCCTACAGAGGCAGGCAGGCCTCCTTGAGCTGTGGTGGGCTCCACCCTGTTCGAGCTTCCGGCTGCTTTGTTTACCTAAGCAAGCCTGGGCAATGGTGAGCACCCCTCCCCCAGCCTAGCTGCCGCCTTGCAGTTTGATCTCAGACTGCTGTGCTAGCAATCAATCAGGGAGACTCCGTGGGCATAGGACCCTCTGAGCCAGGTGCAGGACACAGTCTCCTGGTGTGCCGTTTTCCAGGCCCATTGGAAAATCGCAGTATTAGGGTGGGACTGACCTGATTTTCCAGGTGCTGTCTGTTACCCCTTTCTTTGAGTAGGAAAGGGAACTCCCTGACCCCTTGCACTTCCGGAGTGAGGCAATGCCTCGCCCTGCTTCGGCTTGCGCACAGTGCGCTTCACCGACTGTCCTGCACCCACTGTTTGGCACTCCCTAGTGAGATGAACCCGGTACCTCAAATGGAAATGCAGAAATCACCCGTCTTCTCTGTCACTCAGGCTGGGAGCAGTAGACCAGAGCTGTTCCTATTTGGCCATCTTGGTTCCACCCCCGTCTTTGGTTAATTTTTAAGGGCTGTCTTAAATCAGGATTTGCCTAAAGTAAAAGTAAATTGGAGATTTTAAAATATAATTGTTTGTGATATTTTATTTGTTCTATATGCATATATTTACCACATTTATAAGATCACTTTTGTTAAGATAAAAAAGATCAAATAACAATAACTTATTTGTAATGTATATTTCAGTGTGTAGAGTAAAAATATACATAAACACAGATCAATATATAAAATCATCAGCCATATTAGTGTGAAGTAGAATTGCATGATTACTGATTCTACTGAAAAATGAGATTATACATCCTAACTGTGGAAGTCTTACAATAACAGGTGGAAGAAATAATGTGATACATAATAGTTATCTCAATAAAAAGGAAACATTAGAGGGATATTTTATAAAATGGAGTTTCCATCAGGCTTAAGACCACACTACACCCTAGAATTTGCACATATTTTATTTACATTGTGTGGTGGAAATCCTGTAACTAGAAACAGTGAAACTATATGAAAAGCAAAATACTGTTAAAGGAAAGAAAACAATATAAACAAGTCACGTTTTTTCCAGGTTCCAACTGTTGCACTTCCGAAACCACTGTCTAAATTTTTGTCTAAACGAGTGTAAGCTATTAAAAGTCAGGTAAATAGTTTTTGTACATTATATGATGAGTACAAGAGTTGCAACAGCTCTGGCTATAATAGAAAGATACAGCTACTTGTTTCAATTATTTCTTTAGAAAATTTGTTAATTCTGTTCAAACATCAGCCAAGCCTTGAGTTTGCTGTTCTGTGTATTAAAAGAGATAGTTCATTCCCTGTTGGTTAAGAACACAGAGCCTTGAGTTTGCTGTTCTGTGTATTAAAAGAGATAGTTCATTCCCTGTTGGTTAAGAACACAGACCCTGGAACCAGATTACTGGGATCAAATCCTGGTTTCCTCACTTCTTCATGTGCTGTTCTATTTCCTCATCTGTAAAGAAATAATAATGGTACGTCTTTCATATGATTACTGTGAACATTCAATTAATCAATATATGCAAAGTGCTTAAAATAGTGCTTGCTACACAGTAAATAAACACTGCATATGTTAGTTGCCGTTCCTATTTTCAGTAAGTAATTTTTAACCCCTGCAGACATTATAAACTGTTTCCCAGTGAGTGTTTAACTTGAATGTATTATAGGGGAAAAAAAGAAATAATGTTCATCAAACAATTGATGCAGTAACACTCCCTTATAACAGATTTGAGATGAAAAATGCTTATTCTTTGCCAACAATGTTTCATCAGCGTGAGGATAGCCACATAATCAGATTTAAACAGATAAAATGAATTTATCTAAACAGATGCCTCTCAGGATTAAAAAGAAAAAATCCTGGGCGATTTCAGATTTAATAAATGAGGCTTTTTCAGTTTTAGCAACTTGTGCTAAGAAGCTCAGAAGACATTCCAAATATTCTAATTAACTTTTGACATATCTAGTGAAATAAGAGGCAACCACTATTTCTGTTTTTGGAACATATATTATTTAGAGTGATTTAGGAGGCTGGCTGAGATTATATGTGATTTAGAAGTGCGAAAACACCCAGGCTGTCATTTTAACACTTTGCCTGGTCTTTTAATATGTATGAAATTTTTTCATGAAGTATAATCCTATTTTGAAGAATTACTAAGATTTGAGACTTAACCTTGAAAAAAAAATCTGCTGAAAGGAATACATGTAATTTACTCCCAACATTCTACTTTTTTATCCAACAAAAAATAAACATTACTGAGCATGGCATGACAGTGGACAGAACTCTACAGTAAAGAAGAAAGAGCCCTCAATTCTGTGCTGTCTCCTTCATTAACCGTCTGCGACCTTCTGTGTGTCATTTGCTGTCACTGACCTCAGGACCTGCATATGTGATAGGAAGGGGTTGGTCTAGAGAGTAGAACGTGGTGGTTGAAGCATCTCCTTATGTGAAACTCGTCTAAGCAAGACATCCTCCTTGCAGTTGCCCAGTGATAGAAAGCTCACTATACCGGCTGGGCGTGGTGGCTCATGCCTGTAATCCCAGCACTTTGGGAGGCCGAGGCAGGTGGATCACCTGAGGTCAGGAGTTCGAGACCAGCCTGGCCAATACGGTGAAACCGTGTCTCTACTAAAAATAGAAAAAATTAGCCAGGCATGGTAGCAGGTGGCTGTAATCCCACCTACTCAGGAGGCTGAGGCAGGAGAATCATTTGAACCCACGAGTCAGAGGTTGTAGTGAGCCGAGATTGTGCCATTGCACTCTAACCTGGGGAACAAGGGTGAAACAACGTCTCAAAAAATAAAAAAGAAAACTCACTACACCGTTAAGGTGCTGGAGCTGTCTACAGATATTTCTGCCTATTAAAAAAAATTATTCCTTAGCCACATTTTGGGTCTTCCTGCAAACTCTAATTTCCTTAACATCTCAAGTAGCGTAGAACTCTGTGAAATACAATAAAGTCCCACAACAGCAAACTTTTTAAATGATGAAAGAGAGCTCTAAATAACAGCAAAATGCTGCTCTTCTTGCTCCCATTATGTTTACTATTACTGTGCTCTAGTGAGAATAGCAAGGGGTCAAAGGAATCTATAACATTTCCTGTACCTTCCACTTACCAAGTCCCCTACCAAGTAACAGTTTTCTGTCAGAGAGAAAATTCTGCCCTCCCTACTCAAAGTTGTCCATGCCAACTAGACTTCCCCTGTAGCTCCCTGGGAGAGGCCAGGCCTAGAACAACCTTCTACTCCAAGAAGGACGATGTGGATGTTGTTGTATTTAAATCCATGATCTCTGTTCCGTAGAGCCATGCTACTCAAAGTGTAGTGTGAAGAGCGTGCGGGCTCAGGAAACATTTTGTCACTAAGCTGTGACAAGGAGAAGAATACTGAGAGTGAGCATTTAGAAATGTTGCAGCTGTTGAATACTGAGGTTGCACTAAACTCATGACCTCTCTTATCCCCGAGATTAGACCACTTGCACGCTGTTGAATACTCACAGGGTGAGCCACAGGTGGTATGACCTACATATTCGTCCCGTGCGGGAGGACCAAAGCTAGGTCTGCCATAGATTGCAAATAATGAAGTCCTTCACTTCAGATAGTTTAGGTTTAGAGTTGAATCGTGTCATCCTTTCCCATATCCTTCAATTCATCCAGGGAATTGACGGACTCCCCACACTTTCTCCATTTACCATGGATGAACTGAATATTGACTTTGTTTTTTACTTCCATAAACCACAAATTCAGTTTTCTAACAATTTACAACACTCGTTTTAATAAAATCTAAATATGGTGAAAAAAATAAATGTTTCATGAAATTTTTCTATGTGAAGGTTGATTCCTATTTCATATTAATATGTAACTAACTAGCAACCTGCCTCAGGGAATAATGAGTCCATGAATAAAAGCTATATTTTCACATGTAGATCAAATAAGATTAAAATCATTCTCAAAAGCATTTTGGCAATATAGACATCCACCTCCCCCAAATCAGCATGGTACAGTGGAAAGAGCATTGAATTAGATATTAGGAGTGCCGGAGTCCAGAATTAGCTCTGGTATTAACTTGCTTTGTGACTTTTTGAAGTCTCCAAGCCTTCTGTACTAAAACTTCCTCCTCTGTGACAGTAGCAGTTTGTATGAGCCGATCTCTAAGGTCTCTGACAACTTTAAAATTTTATACTTCAAAGAAAATTATTTTCCCTTAAGGTAGTTTCCTGATGGAAGAATAATTTTCCCAGCTGTGCATTTACTGCCACAAGATAGACTGATCTTTCTGCACTTGTATGAGTAGCTCTTTTACTATAAGTTTAGCATTATCACACTTTGCAAGGCTGAAATCACACAATGAATGAAGCAGTAACCCTGACCCCCAAAACACGCCTTTGTCATGGAGACATGAGCTGCAGTTTGCAGATATCTCCGGGGCTGTGGCATAACTCACAAGGGCCCAATATGACAGAATGGGTTCCATAAAATGCCAACATCTATAAGGTACTGTTTATTGAATTGTTATTTGTCTCACAAGACCTTTCTCAGGGGGATTTTCAATGCCTAACAATCTGAAATAAAGCCATCTGTCCTCCCCTAACTCGTAAACCCTACAGTATTAACCCAGGTCCTAAATAGAGGTTGGAATTGAGTGGCCCCCAGGAACACCTGGGCATGAATAACCGTGATAGAGTTGACTCCGCAGGTATTCCATTTTTTGCTTATGGCCCAAAACCATGTTTTAAGCTTTCCTGCACTACGAGATGATGCATCCTGTGCCTGCCAAGGGATCTATCTAATGTGTGTGAGCACTATATATAACCGTGATAACTGGGGTTAGCTTAAAAATACCAATAATTCCCATAATGTTTTTGTTTTTCATCTCTGAAATAAGTGGAGAATGCTGATGCAAATGAAGAAAAATTCAAAAAAAAAATTGGAACTGTATGGAAATTACAGAGTAAAATGCAAAATGTCTAATCATAGATCACTATTCAAAAGAATGGAAAATTCATATTTAAGCAATATGAAAATTTAGGCAGTATACTTTAGCAAAAAAAGTAGGATAATGAAGCAGTGGTACATATGTATATGTGCATATATTACATAACATATATAATTTATTACTGAATCTATCAAAAAGCTGAATATGAGAAAAGACAAACATATTAATAGAACACTTTGAAATGAGATATTCAGTCCCCATTATCTAAAATATGATTGCAATTAAAATTATACACATAAAAAGGCATATAAATGCAGTACGAAGATTTTTCTTTTTTTTTTTTTTTTTTGAGACAGAGTCTCGCTGTTGTTGCCCAAGCTGAAGTGCAATGGCACGATCTTGGCTCACTGCAACCTCCACCTCCTGGGTTCAAGCGAGTCTCCTGCCTCAGCCTCCTGAGTACCTAGGATTACAGGCACATGCCACGACACCTGGCTAATTGTATTTTTTCAGTAGAGACAGGGTTTCACCATGTTGGTCAGGCTGGTCTCGAACTCCTGACCTTTATGTGATCCGCTCGACTTGGCCTCCCAAAGTGCTGGGATTACAGGTGTGAGCCACCATGCCCGGCCGAAGATTTTTCTTATCTAAATTTTAATTTGAAAAGATCATTTACATTCTAGGTTTTCTAGAAAAGAGAAGAGTGAATGACAGTTCTCTCACAAATAAAGCAGAGGAAGTCAGTGGTTTACCCCAGGGCTCTCCCCAGCAGAAGAATGCTGGATCAAGGATTGAAACTTACATACCTGGGAACAGCAAAACAATACCTGCTGGAGTTGAGTGATTGAAAGGAAAATGGATGAAATGAACAGAGTCCTGGAGTGAGCTAGTCACCCCTTAGCCCAGTGGGCCACAATGGCTTGTTCTTAAGTGGCCGCAGTTCTTTAGGCAAGTGCTATTGTTGACACCAACATTTTTTCTTCCCTAACTGAAAGCAACAAAAGTACCTTGCACCAGTGTCTTACATCAGTCGATCAAGGTCTCCTTGCAATAGCTGCCTCCGTGCGAATGCTGTCCAATAGTGAGTGAACTGGGCTCTTCTCAGCTACACAAGTGAAGCCTCGAGATCATCAATCTTGACTCCCCCACCTATGGAGAAAGTATCCTCCCTGTCATTATTTGAACCAGTGGGACTTTGAATACCTTTAGGTCGTATTTTTCCAGCCCTCTTCTGCTGGTGAGTGTGTTTTCTTTCCCTCCAGAAATCAAAAATCTCCACCTATGAGAAGATGTGGGCTTTCATGAGCAGCAGGCAGCAGACCGCCCTGGTAAGAAACAGTGACGAGGGGATCCAGAGAGTGCTCACCACAGACTACGCGCTGCTGATGGAGTCCACCAGCATTGAGTATGTGACGCAGAGAAACTGCAACCTCACTCAGATCGGGGGCCTCATTGACTCCAAAGGTTACGGAGTGGGAACGCCTATTGGTAAGAGGGGCAGACATGAACCAAGACTGAGATAGAGAATGTCAGTTACCAGTATGGGAGGAAATGGGCTCAGAGTTCTTCATTCCAAATTCTGAGAAGGCCTACAATGCCATTAGTGAAGAGACATAGTATGAATTACAGATTCCCAGATATTTAACTTAATATACTTTTAACCAGTGTTTCTTTCAAGTTTTACCAATGCATGTTTAAGAATATATAGATTTTATTATTTCACCCCAAATATCTTAAAGAGAATATCTTTCTAATTAATCCTCTTCACATTGTTTCCTTCAATACCCATATATGCCTATATAATGTATCTGCCTTAAATTAGAATAGAAGAAAGTTGATTCTGCATATGGATAGCGCAAGTGAGAGGGCTAGTGTTCCATAATGACAGATGAAAAAGTAAGGCTATATCAGTCAAAAGAAAAAGAATAAAGATTAAATTATAAGTTTGATGTGCTCAGGCAATGTTAGATTCAATCAATGCCAACTATGTAAAACCTCCAAATTCCTTAGTTCCATGCTATTGCTCTCCTAGGAATATTATTGCCTAGGCATATAGACCCATATAGCAATGCATTCTTGTATGTCTATAGGAGACATGAATAGAATTTAAGGGGTAATTAGTGATTTCCTTTCCATAGGAAACTCCCTCTCTATAGAAAACTGTATCGTGGCCTGGCACGATGGCTCACGCCTGTAATCCCAGCACTTTGGGAGGCCAAGGCGGGCAGATCACGAGGTCAGGAGATCGAGACTATCCTGGCCAACATGGTGAAACCCCGTCTCTACTAAAAATACAAAAATTAGCTGGGTGTGGTGCCATGCGCCTATAGTCGCAGCTACTCAGGAGGCTGAGGCAGGAGAATCATTTGAACCCTGGAGGTGGAGGTTGCAGTGAGCTGAGATGATGCCACTGTAGTCCAGCCTAGGCAACAGAGCGAGACTCCATCTCAGGGAAAGAAAGAGAGCGAGAGAGAGAGAGAGAGAGAGAGAGGAAAGAGAAGAAAGAAAGAAAGAAAGAGAAAGAAAGAGGAAGGAAGGAAAGAAAGAAAGAAAGAGAAAGGAAAGAAGAAAGCAAGAAAGAGAGAGAAAGGAAGAAAGAGAAAGAAAGAAAGGAAGAAAGAGAAAGGAAAGAAAGAAAACTGTATCATATAAGGTCCTGGTATAGCGGGAGCCTGCTCTTCCCAAGTGAACCCTTGGTAATTTGCTAGTAAGCATTCCAAAGGAGAAGAATCAGGGACTGTCTAGACTACCGGGCAAGTCCAGAAATCATAGCTAACAGTCAAGCCAGATCGTTAAGGACCCCAGGTAGGTTTGATTTGCTTGTTTGTATTAGTATTTTTGTCATTTGAAAGGGATGATCCATCATGCAGGGATCACAAACTAAAATGCTTACAGAGGCCAAGCAGATATCATAAGTGAGCAAAGCATGTTTGTGCCAGGAGGTAGTAGGGAACGGTGGCAATTATGGAAAATTACAGACCACATGACTTACCTAAAAGAGAGAGCTGCCTTTCAGGTCAGAGTTGTAGACATGTAGGAGTTTGAGAACAAGATTATGGAATATTCCATTTTCTAAGAAAATAAAAAAAATCCAGATTTTAGGTGAATTGTCCTAATGTTTTTATTTAGCAACAAATTCATTAAAAAAGAAAAAGCTGCATTTTATATATTCAAATTTTAATTAATATGAATATAACTAATCAGATAAAGTTCAACTATCCTCCACATTTACCATGAATACACAGCCAATTTGGCTTCCTGCTATCTACCTTCTGTTAGAAATATGTGCTATGGAGAAATTAACTTTATTATTATTGTTATCATGTATGTCCTCCAAATAAATTTCCTGCAGAATGATTGGGCTAGAAGATTTACAGCTACCTTCTTGCTTCTTCATTTCCAATAACTTCTCCTGATGAAAATACTAATATTGCTAGTGAGGTGTGTATTTTGCCCCAAGTGGTAAGCTCTCCTATAATTTAGTCAACATGTTTTCCAAGAGACTCAGGGGATCATTTGGCACTGGCTAACAGGATACTATACCTCTTTTTGACTTTAAAAACAACGTCCTATTGCCCTAAGCAAGCTTTGACACCTCATTTTAGATAATAAAGGTGGGGGAAGTTAGATGCTATTTTTTGTATCTCATCACTGCTGATTTTAAACGGGCCATAAATCAGACGAGAACACCAAGTGTAGGTACCTTTGCCTGAATTTTTGCAGAATCAAGACCCTCGTAGAGGAGTAACTGTAGTTCTTAATAGAACCATCTCTAGACTAAATCATAAAGTCAAAAACTGTACTTTTATCATTCTATCTCCCACCTCATAACCCTACCCCACCACATTTCAACACCCCTTTTTGGTACCAAAATTCCTGTCTGTTAATAATGATTTAAAATAACAATGTGTATCATCCCTCCTGAGAATGTTTGCACTTTAACATGAGACTTTTAATTGGCATTCCTTCTACAGCATGGAATGTAACTTGAAAGCTAAAATTTCTGATAGTACAGTGAGTGATGCAGGGCTGGAGGTAGGAGGGAACAATGCACTTCTTCCTACCACTTTCCTAAATGAATGCAGCACTTTGAAAATCGCTGCCTGCTTTCATGCAAATGAATCTGACCTTGTGTTGGGTATCATTAACATTAAATATACATATAATACAAAAATATATATAAATATACATATAATACAGAGAGATCCAAATGTACCCATTCAGTCTCCTTTTGGCCAACCTCACCCAAGTTCCAAAGTTGAAAAGCCTTCCCCACTTCCTAGATGAAAAGAAATATACTCCAGGAATTTTTCATAGTGGTTATAAACCTGTCATGCTTTTAAACCAAAAACAATGAAGGAATAATTGGAACAGATGGCAGACCTCACAGAGAATACATCCATTGAGAATACAGCTGTTGGAAAAATTTGTGAGATGTTTCTTTTATGATGAATTGACTCTACAAAAGATCAGTTGCTATTCAGGAAGGTGTGTGTGTGTGTGTGTGTGTGTGTGTGTGTGTGAAATATATATATTTCAAGTGACATAATAAATAACTTCCAATGTCATTTACTTCATTTAAGCAACAACAACAAAAACTTAAGTTAAAATATATTCAGATATTAAAAATTATCTGCACACTTCTAGTCTTGCCCTAATTCCCTTATGGCTGCAAGTTCTGTCCCATAATCAGAGATTGGCAAAGTCACAACACAAAATTGAAGACTTTGCTTCTTAGAGACACTCAGGACAACAGCTCTGGAAATGTACCTCCTGAGAGATTTAAAGTAAAACTCTGAGAGAACAAGAGCATTTAAGGTTTGAACAGCTTACCAGGAGGCTGGAAATTATCTTTCTCAGAGACCAACTTTAAACAGAGATCAGATTTTCATCTGTCTGAAATATTTTAGGTATTGCGCAGCCTGGAGGCAGAAGGAAAGCATCAGTCAACATTTACTGAGCACCCACTGTGTATGCGCCTAGGATTATTACTGCAACAACTAACATAAGAATCATTCTTACACTCTTCAAAGCACTTTCATGTACATTAAAGCAAAGTGCTCTAATTCACTTAATTGCTCACCTGCTATGGGTATATCAATGGTGCTAATTTTTACACTAGCCATTATTCTGGGGATATTTAAGCAAACAGCCAATATCTTTTAATTTTGTTTTCAATATCCATTTTTTTCACCAAAAATTCATACCCTTGATAAGCCATAATCTCACCCCAATGCATTTTGCTCTTCTTTTAAACTTGCTTTTGAATGCTGACGATTATTTTAGGAAGTCTTACAAGGAAAATTGATAACAAATGACACAAATGTTAACCTTCTGTTTTTCTAACTTAACCATGCCATAGGACATAAAGCATATGTAGGGGTGGGAGCAATGGTTGGGAACACTGTCGTGAAAACAACACTGAAAAGTAAAAAGTCAGGAAACTTGAGTTTGATTCTTGGCTGTGCCAGTAACTATCAGTTTCACTCATACTTTCAGTTCCTAAGTTTCTTCCATTCTAAAATGGAATGTGTACTGAACTGTAAGTGGACTGGACTGTATCATTCCTAAGATTTCTTCTAGTCCTAAGATGCCTCATTTATCAATATGCTTCCACTAAGGAAAACTTTAACGTTTGCAAATAGAGAAAACCAGGGTGTACTACTTTTCTACTGAGTAGAAGAAATGCTGACAAGAGTTCTTCACATTCAAGGAGAGATTAAGTAAAAGAATCTTACTTTGCCTCTTCCTTTGCATTGATTAACCAAAATCCAGTATCGAGAAGCTATATCTACAGGTAGATGTTGGCACTTTCCAACCCTTACATAATTAAAAGTTCAATGGCATTACTAGAAGATAGAGTATAAATAATATTAATACAGTCCTTGCAAATTTTCCAAACCTACCTGAATTTTGTAGGATATTTGAATTATTCAAAACCTACTCTTAAGTTTATCTTAATAGGTGCATTAATCAGTATGTACTAACCAACATCTGAAATTTTCAGTGGCTTACACATTCGATGTTAATTTCTTGATCTTGTCACAGTCCAGTGTGGATTGAAAGAGAGGCTGTGCTTCATGAAATCATCCTGGGACTCAAGTTCCTTCTATTTTGTGGTTCCATCATTCCTAGTGACTTGAAATCCTTTCCTTCTTGCTATATATTTGGAAAAAGAGAGAGAGCCAAAGATCACGTTGGGAAGACATCGTCTTAATTTCTATTGGCTAGAAACCAGTCACATAACCACACTGAACTGTAAGGGAGGTGGGAAATGTCTACTTATTCCCCCTCAGAAGAAGAAATGGCACTGCTGGTCATCCAGCCAAGCCCAGTCACAATATGAGACAACAAAGAGCCTAGAAAAAAGTAAGATCTAAATAACTGCTAACTTAAAAATAATGTAACCACAATATCAAAAAATTTGGAAAGTAGAAATGGAGACTTCATTTCTTTATAATTAAAGGGTGACAATCTGCAAGGTGGTCATCCAGTAGGCTGGAAAACATGTGTCCAACCAAGATCAAAGACAGGCACTTTGAAAAAAGAGGGGTTGGGGCAAGAGCTTTATGCCGAATGGGTTGGCTAAACATACATATTAAACTGGTTACAGGCGGAGCTATGAATATTTGTGAAGATGATCCTGACACATGCATATTGAACAAAAATGCATGTAACATACAATCCTCGTTCACTTTGGGGTAGAGACTTAACATTTAATGATTTTACAGTTAGGTTCTATACGTCACAATGTCTTTCAGGACACAATGGCATGCGAGGGTACAATCTCTTTAATCCAACCAGAACCAGTCTAAGGTCAGTGGTCGTCTTCTCTGGAGAAAGTTACTGAAATCAGGATCTTGTTTAATGAAAGGTATAGCTGGTGGAACAGGGGCTGGAAGTCAGTGTCTGAGAGTTGGATGAGCTGTAATTGTTTTAATATTGCTTATCTCGAGGCCAGTGCTTGTTTACCTCCTTGAGAAAAAGAAAAGCCTTGTAGCAGTTGGAACATAGTTTATTTTTTAAGTCCGATGCTGCGTGACTTAACCCTTGTCTGGCATGGCCTTCAGTCTTGTTTATAATTTGATATCTTATTGCCACAAATAGACTGCTCTGTCTGACCTCCCATCCCGGTATGGCTGCAAACTAAGTTCTTAAGGTTTTTCTGGGGTCCCTTTGGTTACAAAAGAGGGTCGTTCAGTCAATGGGGGCTTAGAATTTTATTTTTAGCTTACACAATGAAATCTCTTGACATGTGAAAAGACTCATAATGATCTCACCAGAAACAAAGACATGTCATAGAATTCCTAGCTTTGCTTCTCCTTATTTAAAAGGAGCAAACATTCGGGGCCAAAGTTAATCTCAACATGTCAGCTATCTTCTTTCCAATTATATAGTGCCTTCAAAATATAGGATTGAACTTTCCTGTCCTTTGCAAGTCAATTTGTGGATTGGGGTTTCACAGCAGCCATAACATGGTTATCACTAAGACAATAATTAAGAATACTTCTGGATGTCTTCTTCAACATTTTGGTGACCAATATCCAAATGGTTTTACTTCCAGGTTCTCCTTACCGGGATAAAATTACTATTGCTATTCTTCAACTCCAAGAAGAAGGGAAGCTGCATATGATGAAAGAGAAGTGGTGGCGTGGGAATGGCTGCCCCGAGGAAGACAATAAAGAAGCCAGTGCCCTGGGAGTGGAAAATATTGGAGGCATCTTCATTGTTCTGGCTGCCGGACTGGTCCTTTCTGTATTTGTAGCTATTGGAGAATTCGTATACAAATCACGGAAGAATAATGATATTGAACAGGTGAGTCATCTCTTTCTAGGACTGGTTAGTTTATAGTTTGCATTATCTGTCTTAAGTTTGGGGGTTTTAAGAATGTTTTCTCTTTTTCAGTCTATTGAATTAGATGCCCAGAAGAGCCATTTTTGAGTTAGAGCAAAGAGCTATTGAATCCCTGCCAGGTGCTGTGGGCACTGCAGGTCTATCATTTATTAACGACACGGAAGGGGCTTATACACTAAATCCAATTAGCATTATTTGGAAAGACGGTGCAGAAATTCCAAACTCAGTT
Organism: Hylobates moloch; assembly: GCF_009828535.3. NCBI lineage: Eukaryota > Metazoa > Chordata > Mammalia > Primates > Hylobatidae > Hylobates > Hylobates moloch. The sequence continues at coordinate 16,457,456 of NW_026652289.1, forward strand.
AATTTTTGAACAGTTGTTTGCTCGTAAGATAGAAACCCTAGATGGAAAAAGGCAAAAATAAATCCAAAATTGGAAAAGATATAAAAAGATATTTAACAGAAATGTTACCAGCCCTTAAGTATAGATTCTGAGCACATGTACTAATGCAAAACAATTTATATGAATATGTAAAAGTCATACTATGAAATTGAACACTTCTATCAAAGTAAGATTTGTAAAAGGATATATCACCTCAAATTTTTTTTGCCAGGAATGTCATAAACAATACAAAATGAAAATGCAATGTATATGAAACTTTATTTTTCTAAATTGTGTTTGGGATTATAGGACAATTTTAGTAGTTGACCATTTTTGCCTATTACTTTTATTTTTGAGGGAAATCACACCATTTTTGAAGGAAATCAACTTACACTCTTTTGAAAAAGCTGATTGTGATTTAAGATAATTCCTTCATAACCATGCTAGAATAAACAAAATACAAAGTTTATGGTCATCATAGTGAATCAGGCTCCCCATTCAATTTTTAAATATTGTTAGGATGTTAAGACTATGACTATTAATGACAAAGCCAGTTTAATGCTCTCCTGTCATCTTGAAATTCTAAATAATTTTTGAACAAAGTGTCCCATATTTTCATTTCGCACTGGACACTGCAAATTATGTGGCTGGTTCTGATTAATAATCTGATAATATATCCACTTTCTTTAAATGGAAGCCCTCCTTAAGGGCCCAAAACTGGGGATGATTCATTATAACCTGGTTTCACATGAAAATCTTCCCCAGAATTACAAGGCAACTGTGACAACAATGAACACTCCTTTCCAAAGCTCTTGTTATAAGAAGCTGTTTTTTTAATTCAAAGGGAGAATGAACTGATCTGCTTTAACTTTCAATTTGCTCTTGAGGTGTCTTGTTTTATGCAACTAATTTGAAAAATAAAAGCTTGTATATATGATGCTTTAATGTGCTTTTCATAGTTGTCAGCTTCATGTGATGTAAATTTTCATTTAAACATTCATTCTTGCTTCTGATTTATTCATTTTTCTATATTTTTTTCTCATTTCTTTTGCATGCAAGGCTTTTTGTTTCTTTTATGGACTGCAATGTAAGCAAACCCATCCAACCAACTCCACTTCTGGAACCACTTTATCTACGGATTTAGAATGTGGTAAATTAATTCGAGAGGAGAGAGGGATTCGGAAACAGTCCTCAGTTCATACTGTGTAATCAGTTTAAAAAAAAAAAAAAAAAAAGGTGTGCCCAGTAGAAAATGTTTTTGCTAATTCGTGGTGTTGATATTTGTATTTGCTAAACATAAATAGCCACAATTCTCTATTCCTTTAGGATAGCAAAACTCATGTATTCTAGACATTGAAATGAATACGCTGGAAAAGACTTGCAATGTATGTTGAAGCAGGGCATATTAGGGGTATACAGACTTCTAGAAATGTGTATTTACAGGAATCTTCTCTGTCCCACTCATCATCTTAGTTCTACCTTCATGCATTAAAAATAAGTAACTCTTCCTTCATGAAAAAAGAGATTCAGACTTTCAACAGGGCAAAGCATGGAAACAAGATGCTAATTCTATGGACTTCTTTTCATCTTTGTGAACTTTTTTCCCTCCTCTTTTCTTCTCCCTGTCTCATATATTGTGTAGATCTGCATATTTTCAAACTACCCAAAACCCTTACCTTTTCAATAGTACACACATAACTCCATAACAATGTTAATTTTTAATTGAAATTGATTCCACGATTTAAAATGTATTATTTACACAAAGACTCGAAAGTGTCTTAGCATTTAAAGATTTAAAAACCATGATCCATGGAAAGAAAACTAAACTTGAAACCTCTGGTGTCACAGAAGAACACTAGCTAGGTTGAACATCACTCATGGAAACAGAACACAGTCAAGAATAATCCCTGGGCAGAAATTCATTAACCTCAAACTCTCAAATAACATTTACTTGTAGAATTTAACACTCTTCTGTAGATTCTGAGTCTCTAAGGAATGGTGATATTTTTCAAGCTGTATAGTACTTCTTTGAAGATCCCAGCAAAGTCCTAAGCTATGTACTGATTCATTTCTATTTACCACTCACTTTGCATTGATGAACATCTTTTTACGCGATGTTATTTCACTTCCTTCCCACTTACCTTAGATAGAGGGGTTGTTCTTGGAACAATCTGTCCTGAACATCACCATTTTCACAGTTATTTCTTTGGATCCATCATTATTATTCATTCATTTAAAGTATTCTGGGGAAAAGGGCAAGAAGAAAAAAATAAAGGAAAGAATGTCCATACACATTAGTTACAGATCTCTGTAGATTCATTTTCCATCTGCATTCAAAGTGCTGCAAATAATTCCCACGCTAACTCAACCAGGTGACATAAAAAACCTATTGCACATTTAATTTGTTGTGACAGAGAATACCTGATGATTCCTCTGGACTTGTTTCCCCTCGCTAGTGAATAAGAGAGTTGAAGGTGTGTTTCGTCTTTTCTAAATATGGGATCAGTTGGTCTTTATTCTTTTCTTAATGGGATTATCATCTTTTGACACATCAAGAAATCCCCTAAAGCACATTCCTTGAAGTAGAGATATGCCATCTGTGCAGTCATACAGCATTTTACCTTCTCTTTGCTTAGCTTTAAATGGCTCCCAGTTTTGGAAACCACAGGCTTCTCCAATCAACTGTATATTTCGCCAGTAAAGCATATTCAGGAAAGTTGACTAGTTGACTCTTGTCCTAATTGTTTCTCAGCTTTGCTTCCTTCTTTAAAGAAATGTACTCAGAAGAAAATATCATAAATTACACTAACATTGTTTTATTATTATTAAACTAGAAGCAACATACTATTTGTCCCAGGTCAGAGTTCACATTTTCATAATCAATAGAATCAGATGTTGGGATGAATATGATATTATTCTTAGTTTCATATTTCATGGATTCAGTATGTAGAAACCACAAATTTCATAAGTTTACTCTCCCAAAGACAATTTAATAAACCAAAAATGCTACTAAAAGAGTTCAAGTGTGATTGATGAAGTATTGACAATCAAAATTAACAATAACTGACAAAACTTAACTTTCTGCAGAGACTATTACTTAAAAGTGTAATTCAGAGATTTGGATAAAGAAATGATCTCTTTCAAAAGTTAATATTTCTATACTGCTTTAGACTGTACACTACCTAATTCTGATATTTATGTATTATTTTATAGTTTTCAAAATGTTTTCACATACATTACGTTTGATCCTTTCAACAATTTAAATTCAGCTTTACTAACAGAGAAGTAGATATCAGTCATTGGCCTGTAGTTATAGATTTTAGAAGCAGAAGAAAATTTTCTAAAACAGCCAAACTTAGATTCAGGTTCTAGCAGAGCCACACGCTGAATGACTGTAGGCAAGTTACCAAATTTCTCAGTCTCAATTTCTTAATATGTAGCAGTGGGACAAAATTTCTGGAACACAAAGTTTTGTAGGGGTGTTTTTCAAAATGGGTTCAATTGGCAAATGTTTCTCAAATAAAATTTTCGTAGTTAAATAACCCATAGAGCGTCACTCTAAATGTTCCTTTACTACATGCTATCTCAGCGTGTGTCACAAGTTTTTGTGCATTGAGAATTTTCAACAAAGTAGAAAAGTATTCAGCACTTCTCAAGCCTATTAGATTGCAGATTTTTTCCCCCACAGCATCTTGACAGACCAGTGTTCCACAGATCATCCTCAAGGGAACACAGGTATGATCACGTGAGTCTCATCCCATAATAGTGTACAAAACATCTTGCATTGTGCTTGGCACATAGTAGCCACTCAGTAAATAATTATGTATTCTTTAGAGTAAATTTCTAAGCCTCAATTTTCTTACTTGTAAAATGAAGGTAATATTATGGACTTTATACATTTACTATGATAATTAAATAAAATCATGGCATTGAAAATGAAATAATTAATAAAAGTCCTGTTAATATATATCCATTAACAACTGTTGGTACCTCCTGGAGAAACTAAGTATTGTTCTCTGGTCATATGGGTAGTAACTAAAATTTATCAAGCATCATCTTAAAATGGAATCTCATTTAGAAAATTGGTTTTCTAATTTAGAGGCTCAAGCTCTATCTCTAAGAGCAGTTTTTCTTGTACAAGCATTATAAATCAATGGCAGAGGTCACTGCACTCGGAAGAAGGACCCAAATTGGTAATATGTGAAGATCTATAGTAGAAGCTCTGGACCTCGTCTCTAGAAATTCTAATTTAATTAGTCGGGGCATGACAATGGTAATTTTTTCAGATGCCCAGTTGATTTTAACGTGCTGGAAACGCTGAGAACCAATAAGCTAAAGCACAAACTTATGTATATAATTAGAACTCAATAAATCGTTGCTGTTGATTGCTTGATTGATTGCAGAGGTAGAGCCACTAATCCTACGCAATATGTACAACACATGTTTGGCATTCAATCTGACAGACCCCTTCCACTTAGAATTCAGGAAAGACCTGCACATCTTTGAGATGGAAATTTTATGATATTCAATTGATAATCTTCAATGATTAGTTGTAAAACTATACAGCTAGACCAACTCAGAATTATCAAGTAGACAGTTTACTGCTCTCTCTGTACCCTTCCTCCCTGGAGAAATCTCGAGTACTTACTTTCTTCACACTCTTCTCTTTTTTTTTTTTTTTTTTTTTTTTTTTTTTGAGGTGGAGTCTTTCTCTGTTGCCCAGGCTGGAGTGCAGTGGCATCATCTTGTCTCACTGCAACCTCTGCCTCCTGGTTCAAGCATTCTCCTGCCTCAGCCTCCTGAGTAGCTGGGATTATAGACGTGCACCATCACGCCTGGCTAATTTTTGTATTTTTAGTAGAGACAGGAGTTTCGCCATGTTGGCCAAGCTGGTCTCAAACTCCTGACCTCAGGTGATCCACCCACCTCGGCCCCCCAAAGTGCTGAGATTACAGCTATAAGCCTCTGCGGCCCAGCCCACACTCTTCTCTTTCTCCTTTTATACTGATTCTCAACCAGTTCTTGCCATCATGGCAATGGATGCTAAGACCACAGTGACCCTAACAGGAACCACTGCATTTCAAGCAAACTGTAGAACAAAAGACTTGAATATGAAAGGAGAAAAAAAAAAAACTTTCAAGCTTTATATTTACATTATTAGTTCTCATACATTGGTGTAAATCAGAACTACCTGGGGAAATTATCTAAACTACTGTTTACAGGCTCTACCTCCCGACATTTCTCCTCAGTAGGAAGAGTTCAGGAATCTGCATTTACAATGAAGCCTGAAAGTGAATGCCCAAAACTAGTTGTATACATTAGTTTTCATAAAACTTAGCTTGAACATAGCAGTTTTTTCCCAAATTAAGTCACATACATGATTCCTTCTTAAAAGGATCTCCAATACAAGGGTTGTTTTTTTTTTTAATAGCTTTTCTTACATTTTTTTCCCAACAATCCTAACTGTAGTTGCATTATTTAAAAGTAGATAGTAAACACGAGTTTTTATTAAAACTAGCTTGAATATAGTGGTTTTACTAGTTTTATTTCAGATTAACTGTTGAGCATGAGTTTTTGTTAAATAATAACAGATTGTGTGTGGATTATACTTTGAAAAATATTATTTAAGCTTAGGAGAGAGCAGGGAGACATTAAAAGATTGAACAAGTGGCCGGTAGTGGTGGCTCACACCTATAAGCCCAGGAGTTTAAGACTAGCCTGGGCAACATGGTGGGACCTCATCTCTATAAATCGATAAACAAACAAAGATTGAACAAATGCATCAACAGCAATGAAACATAGTGTTGTCTGATTTGTTTCCTAGTAAGTTTGCTTCTAACCTAATGAAATAAGGGGAAAAAATTAAGCTTTATATTTTACTTTGTTTTAGACTAAAATTATAAATTGATTTTAGAGAGTTTTTCAAGCAAAATTGGAGATACTTAAGGAATACATGGTGAGTAGGAATCTTGCCGCTGGGAAAATCAGCTGGATCATGTGATTATAAACCTAGCCAAGGAAAATTATTTCCAAATACCTCACTGCATTTGACTGGTATTGTATTATATTATGTTCTGTATGAGCCATCTGTGGCAATGCAGTACTGCAATGAATCCCAATTAGTTTCCAAGCACATGACCCTTATACCACAAGGTCTGTTTCCTAGTAAGCAATTTAAAGAGTCTGAACAGCCTTTAACAGCAAAAGGAAAGCAAAGCATTCTTACTTATTAGACTATTTTCTGAACATCTAACAGTGCCAAATGGTATTATTAATTAACTCTTGTAGATAATAAAAAAAAATTCTGCTTGATGCTGCAGTTTTAACTTGCCTTTAGGAACCATCTCATTATGCTTCTCACAGTTATGGAATTTTATATCCATATGCACAAGCATATTAAAATCATTTTTGCTTTCAAAATTCTCTCTACAGAGGCTGGTATTACAGAGAATGGGGTTCTACCTTAAATTTTCTAAGAATTTCTATTTGCAAAGATATGAACGTCCTTGCAATATAAAGTCAACATTACAAATGCAGTGTGTGAATTTGAAACCCTGCAGAATTTGAACTTTGTTGTTGTCAGCCCAAATACGGCTAATGGCCCAAAGTACACAACAATGTGTGTCCATGTTGCAACGCATACATCCAGATAGACACAAAAATGAGTAAATCTGGATGATGGAATAAAGTTATTGTATTTCCCCCTAGCAACTAAAATATTTTAATTTAACTTGACCAGAATTGTCTTTCTCCCCAGTTTTTAAACTGGAGGATTTAGCCTTAAAATATTCAAATATTCTGATTTTTCAACCTAAGACACGAAAGCAGTCCTGATCAGTTTACCAGCCACAAGAACCAAGAAATTACTATCATTGGATAACCCACTCAACCTTGGTATTTATCTTTCCTCGGTGTTCCTTGGCATATTATCAGATGCTTCCGAGAGTCTTCAGTTCTATTTCTCTGTAGTCTGATCAACTTATTTAGCAAGTGATTTGCAAAAGTCTCTTTAATTAGGTTATTTTTGTAATCGTGCAAAGAGGCTTTCCTTTGCCTGAAAACTCAAACATTCATTAATTATTAGAAAAGCCAGAAAGCAATTAACATCAATTTAGAAATAATGTTTCTAGTGTACAAGTTGATGTTGTCTTATCAACCAAACAAACTCTGAACGACGGGCATGGCCCAATAGACAGGTGACTTGGGAATCACATGCCAAGAACTCAGGTTTCCACACCGCTGCTAAAGGGCTGTGTGTCTTTGGGCAAGTCATTTTACTTCCCTCAACCTCAGTTTCTTCATCTGTGGAATGAGGAGGTTGCATGTGAAGTTCTCTGCCAACCACAATATTGTTTGACTCTTGTAGAAAATGGGAAGGAAATAAAAACAAAAAACATAGAAGCAGTGATAAAAAGAGATTTTTGTTTCTACATTTCTTTATATGGTTATGTGTCTCTCTTGGACACATGAAATTCTTATTGCCATCAGAATGACTGTGTCCTGCCAGTACTTCAAGGCAGAAAGGCCTCCCCTGGATATAGAGAAAATGGCCCTGCTAGCCATCACGACATCAAGAAGCAAGAAGGTTCCCATCCAATGAATCATAAGCAAATCATTACAGACAGAGTGAAGTTTGCAGAGGTAGAATTGTTCTTGACCTTAATGACCCTACAGACCAGGTAAAACAAAACAAAAAAGAGATACGTACCTAGGAAGCTATTTGAAGCTGTAGAAATGAATACACATTCACAATTCACAAAAGAGGATGATAAATGAGACTGGACCTCATAGGAAGACTCTATTCTGTAAGTGTAACTTAGTGTTTCTTCTAAAGACAGACAAGGAGAAATAAAGAAAGAGGACAGCGTGCATTTATTTTCTATTGTTTTTATCCCTACCCTTCTTCCTACCATCAAGTATGGGGGTTTTTATATGAACTGTTCTCAAACTAAAAATGAGTTAAACTTTTAGCTTTTGAGATGTTAAGTAGTCCCTGCAGATTTGTAGCACAGAGAAAAATCTTGAAAACCATGGTTTCTAATTGCAAGATCCAGATGTTTCATTGAATATGTAAGTTGTTATAATTCAAAAAAGTTTATCTATAATTGGCCAGAGCCAAAACCCAAAAGGCTAAGGTTGGAGAAATAGAGATGATGATATTTTACTACCTGATTTTCCTACCCCAGACCAGATTCTAACCACTAGGAAAGAGAGAATTGGAGGAAAGTCACAAAGGTTAGATACTACCTTAATCTCTGCGAGGAGGCTATTCCTAAACCAATTACCATCTCTGAGCCAAGTTCACACTTGGGAGGAGGCAGGAGAATAGAAACCACAGAAAAATTAAAAGGGAATCCTGGACAGAAAATGCCATTTTTTACTTCACAGGGTGAAAGGCCAGGAGGTGGTAAGACTTGTAGCGACATTTTGTATGCCACTGTCTCCTGAATGGCAGAATAACAGCATGTAGGCAGTGAAGCTATGGAATGTTTCATAGATAGTGACTTCCTCAATCTCAGAGAATGCAGGGAAAACAGCCAAAAATCCATGGCTCTTCTCACCCAAGGGGCATGTGTGAAAGGGCTGAGAGAACCAGTGGACTGGAAGACTTGAGGTTAGAGCAGGAAAGACACAGAGTGTATGGATGTGACACAGAGACCACAGTGGGACCATGGTCATCTCAGAGGGCACAGCAGAGACAGAAATCAGTGTTCATGACCTAGTAGGATGTCACATCCCCATGGAAGACAAAAGGACAGAGGGTGGCCTTGGACTAGCTGATCCTGGGCCCTCTAGACACTTCTCCTTATCCCAGCTGACCCTTGGAAAGAAGAAAAGAGAGAAGGGACGTGGAGAGAGGCTTGCATTAACTGAGACATTAACCAAAAGAAAGCATTTTAAACCAAAAGTGAATTACCTTGGGTTGATAAGATGCACTAGCAGATGGGGAACCTCTAAGCTAAGGTGAGTTCTATTTTTTTAAACAGTATCACATAATTTGTTTGCAAATCCAAGTTTTTAGCTTGAGAAAAATGCATTCCCACTGCCATAGGCATAAACTGGTACCCCGAAAACTATGCGTGTAGTGCATACGTGCACTGTGGAAAACGAACACCCTACACATCACGGTCAGTTTAGCTTAAAGGTAGGGCCATTCCCTGTAGAGAAAGGGCATGCAAAGAATTTCTTGAAAGTTTATTTTATGGCCCTAATTCAGCCTCTGAAATTCAAAAAAACAAAAACAAAAAACAAAAAAATCAAGCCTTTTCCATGAGGTGAGGGAAAGCCAATCCACGCAGAATCCTCTCAGGCCTTCAGTTCAGGAAGCCAGAGAGAAGCTAGAGGGCCAAGGCACAAAGCCACACTGGCCTCTGACAGTGACTCTGGAGAGGAGAAAGGCACTGTGTGGCTTGGATTGAAGCACAAACCCACATTTCTGCCACTTTTAAGCAAGGAGAGCTGCTTACTTACAGGTATACAAGGCCCACTGGAAGCTTATCCTCACTGCAGGAATATCTCTCTGTTCTCTGCTCATAGCACTGGACTGGGCCATGTTTCGTGCTCCCTTTTATACCATCAGCTATTCATGTGTCCTTTCTAGGGCAGGAAAATGTTTTAGCTGCTCTGGAGCACCCTTGGGAGGCCATGGGAGTCTCAGAGGACAGTTTCAGGCTGGCCTGATGGCATACCCCGCTGACACTTCTCTGCTCCATTAACTGCCTCCTCTAAATGCCTGTGACAGAGACTGGGCTATGGTTTCCCTGTGTTCTCAAGTCCCCACACCTATCAGGCTGCTTTTCTTATCCCACTGCATGGGAGTTTGCCCCCAGAGAAGGCAGAGGAGGTGCCCCTCCTCAGATCTCCCTCGGCATCTAGGCTCTGGTCAAGATTCTCATATCACCTGGTTGAACTTTTCTCCTTGACAGCAGCTACGAGATAACCCTTTCTTTATACTCCATTCTCAGTCCTATAGGCTGAGTCCTGAAGGCTCTAAGCTTGATATTTAATGTCAAACTTTTACAATTCAAAGTACCTGCCTTTTCCTTGTTTCAAACACCTGACTGTTGTAATTAATAGCTTCAAAGACTTCAGCGTCTTCTACAGATCCACAAAAGTCCATGGAAAAGCTCAAAGCTCCAAATTTGAGTCTTTTTTCTTTCTATGTCATCCCTACCCTGAAGATAATGCATATAAAAGTGCTTGCTGTAACTTGAAAAGTGAGAAAAAGGACTGGGATTCAGAAGAACTGGAAAAAAGCACACAGATTAATATCAAAATATTACATGGCCTCAATGTTAACTCCACTTTTCAAAGTTTTCCATGACATTATCCCTAGTGTTAGAGGAGGATGAACTTACACGTCCACTACTTGTCAGGAATTTGCACTGGATAGCCCTGGGTGGCCAAAATGTGCAAAATTTTTAAGGATCATTTTTTAAAAATAAAAATCCATATGGATTGTGCATGCCATTTAACAATATACTGTTTTTCTATTGAGAGAATAAGGTTTCTAAATGAAATCTTTAAATAAAGATGAACAACAGGACGAAGACACTTGTGTATCTGATGTCATGGAGTAACCCTGTGTCCCTCATAGGTATATTTTTATGGTTTGGAGAGCTCATTTAGGAGAACAAGGAATTCTAGGGCATGCATCCATGCAGAGAAACTTAAATCTAGGATCCAAGATGGTAAGGATGTTGGCATCAGGTCCCAGGTGTGGGAACAAAAAATAGAGAAGAGACAACATGGAGGTAATGAAAACATGACATTAACAAACACAGGAAAAAGGAGTGAATGAAGTCTATATGCTGTAGCCAAAGGAAGGGAAGACAGGGGCTTTCGAGAGTCATTTCCCACGGGGAGCCAGTTTAAAGCTTTAAAGGTGCAAGAAAATGGCCCAGGCAAGACGTGGCTGCTGGGTCACAGATGGAGATTAGGATGGGCGACCACACTTGGAAGTTTTATTTCAGTGGCTAGATTTCCTTCACCCCAACATTCTTTACACGGACCCAGGAGATGAGAATCAGCTTTCTCATTAGCTCTCAGGCACAAATCAACATAACCACTATTCCAAAAGCTAATACGGTGATCAACATTCAACCTCTTGGATTCACTTTTTTTTTTAAATTCCAAGGATGGGTGCATAAAAGATGGCCCATGGGTTAAGAATCAGCTCAGAAAATGGATCAAACCACAAGAAATGCTGCCCAAATCCTCAGTTCTGGAATGCAAAAACTTCCCACAAGGATGGTACACATAAAACTACTCCAAAAATCTCCTTCCACCTGCCTTCATATAATTAGTGAGAGACGATTAAAGCCTGACCTCTGCTCTTAGATCATTAATTCTCTTGGAAGGGAGTGAAATCTGTGGACAGATAAGTGACCAGACTGTACAAGTCTCTATGTTGCAAATCCCTAACTATGATTCTTCTGTTCCTATTCCTTAAAAATTTTCCTGACTGTATCCTCAAACCATCCTAGGTTTGCTCCTACACTAGGGCTTAGAGTTAAAAAATGTTAAGGAAGTGAAGTTTTTGTCCTTCTTTAAAAAATATAATCATTGGGACACTAGCTTCACAGAACTACAGCAGGAATTTGACCAAGACAAAAAAAAAATAGTAATAATAATCCCATTATTTTTCAGGAAACTATTTCTTTAATATTCTACATTTTACTGAAATTGTCTTTATAAAAATACTCCAAATCATAGCTTGCTTTCAACTTATAGTAGGTCTATACATAAAATGCAAGGTTTTACATCTATACAATGACAATAATATCCTTTTTCTTCCTTTTTCCTACATCCTTTTTCTTCCATGTGTAATGTGAAAATTTATCAGACTGTCACAGAGCACTTCAAGTGCCTTTGAATAAGGAGCCTATTAAAGGGAGAGACCTATACAAAATGTAAGATTTGTATTGTATTATTGGCTAGGCCAGAGCTTCTGAAAAATAATTCCTCAGAAAAATCCTTAAGGTTATAAACATCCAAAGCAGTTCTCTGAAATGTTTACCTATACCTACCAATGAATGAAAGACGTGAACGCATAAGTGCTAAATCTACAATGAGAAATCAATCTGACATTCACAATCTGATGTCAATTTGCAACCAGTATGAAAGCCAATTCCAAACAGTCTAGTTTTTTGAATACTGCAAACTCAAATCCAATTCTTGCCCAGAGCTTTATCTATAACTTAAAAAAAATTGTTATTTTCCCCTGAATCATTTTTTGTGAGGCAGAGTATTTTAGATACAAAACAAATAGAATTTTATTAGTCCCTCCCACCCCATCCAGGGCAACATCACAAGCATCAAGAAATCTAACATTTGAGGTTAATTCAAAGCCATGAAGTCAGCAATTAAAAAAGAAACAAACCAAAGGGGAAGGTAAAAGAAAGCAAAGACGACAGAATATGGAAGAACAGGGGCTCCTTAGGGACACACCACAAGCACCAAGGAATCAGAAAAGAGCAATAACTTTCTGCAAAACTGAAATAAACAAGCAAATCTCTCTCCTTCTAAAACCAAGAGTTTTAGTTGAAGTTTCTGTTTCAATCTCTACTAGACTAACTTGTGTTTCTCCATTTCCTTTCCTCTAAAGGAAAGGACACACACACACACACACACACACACACACACACACACATGTCAGAAACAGCATAAATGGCAAGAACATACTTTATTACTATAAATTCATTTGTAAATGAATTTTTCTATCAGACATTATTATAAAGTTTCATTGTATTAATAGATGGTTCATAAGCACAGAGATGGAATTTTTAAATTGCCAGGGACTGCAGTGAGCTTTCATTCCCTTCTGATGTTGGAGTGCCTATGTATAGAGCACAATGCAAGTTGTCATAATGCCTATAACTACATAGACACAGAAACATGCACTGGGCAAAAGAAGTGGTAATAGGCATTGAAAATTTATGTTTTAAACACGTATGGGAACTATTTTAACTAAAACACTAGTATAAGCAACTCAAAGGAATTGCTGCACAGGTGTGCATCAGATGGCTCAAATTAAAGAACCATCAACCTTTTCATTGTATCTCTCCCACGGGGGAAAAAAAAAAAAAAGACAGCACAATGAATGGCATAGAGCTAAAATATATACTATGGTATATAAAACTTCATGTTAAAGAAAGAGCATACTTAAAATATGCCACCCATTGGACTGTTTTGCATATAACAGTACATTGAATTATCATAATAGCTCTGTGAAAATGATTCTACTATTGTCCCACTTTATACATAAGGAAACTGAGTCCAAGAGAAAATAAATACCTTGCCCAGTGTAACCCAGTTACTGGAAGTATAGCTGAAATTAAAACTCGTCATTCTGATACCAGGCACCAATTCTAAACTGTAATTAAAAGTCACTTGTAGGCTGGGCATGGTGGCTTACGCCTGTAATCCCAGCACTTTGTGAGGCCAAGGGGGGTGTATCACGAGGTCAGGAGATCAAGACCATCCTGGCCAACGTGGTGAAACCCCATCTCTACTAAAAATACAAAAATTAGCTGCACGTGGTGGTGCACACCTGTAGTCCCAGCTACTCGGGAGGCTGAGGCAGGAGAATCGCTTGAACACAGGAGGCAGAAGTTGCAGTGAGCCAAGTTGGCACCACTGCACTCCAGCCTGGTGACAGAGTGAGACTCTGTCAAAAAAAAAAAAAAAAGTCAAGTGCAAGTGTAGATTTATTAGAAATTTGAACTCCATCACATTTTTAATCCAGGTCCCAGATCCAGGCTACTGGAGGAATTTCCAGTCTGCAAAGTACCAGAAAATACTACCTGAGTATCCCGCCTCCTTTTGCAATACGTCTTGAGTAAGGCAGCTAGCTGAATGCCATTATGTTTGATACTTTCTCATGAAAGCAGGATTTAGGAATTTAAACCAACATGCTTTAAAATAATGTTTCTATGGCTCTGTGAATATGAAAAACCCAAGCCTACAAACAGAAGTTTTAGAAAGCTACTGTCATTTTGGTCCCAGTTCAGAAGCTCAATCTTTATATGTATCTTTAATTCTGAGATCATAAAAGGCAAATTAATTAATGAATATGAGCCCCTCCCAAGCTACTCTGGACTGAAAAATGACCTTCACAATTTCATTTCCTGTGGATCCAAGAATGTGTGGTTTACTCCAGCTCATGGCTGGGAGAGGCCTTAAAGGTCACCTTTCCTTGTGACTACAGCAAAAACTTGGAGGCAGAAAGGTCAGCCCCAATATCTTGCCATTTTCTTTTCAACAGTTGGAGACAAAGTGAGAATCAAAAAGAAATCATTGTTTGCCACCAAAGACCGAGAAAGCAGACCACTGATAAAACTATATTTATATTTGCTCTCACACAAGCAGCAAGAAATAAATACTTGGAGTTAGTCAAGAGTAAAGATGTTTGTTGTACTTTAAGGCAGTCTAAAATCTGGGGGAGGATTTCCTTTTTTAAAAACATAAACTTAGTTGAAACAGATTGTCAAGGTAATATCCATGACTACTCTTCTACCCAAAATAGGGAAAAGAGGTTTCAATGAGACCTTCCTCTGTGTGTGTCAAGTCACACTCGGAGATTCATTTTGGCGATTTCAATATAAAATGAAATGGAATGCCTAAAATCAAATGCTTGAGAGTTCAAGTAAAGCAGAAAGATTGGAATTTCTTAACAGAATAGTTTTTGGGAAAATTCACAAAAAGCTATCTATAGTGATAAAAAATATTTTTAAAAGGTAATGTGTAGATGATTTCTCATGAAAGCACTTGGTTTGGGCAGTCCAGATACATTGAGTTCAAATGCAAGCTCTTTTTCTTGGGTAAGTTACTTAATATCTCCAATAGTAAATTTCTCCATCTATATAAAGGTTATAATATGTAATAAAGTTTGCAAATTTCTTGACACTCTTTTCTTTCCTCCTTCCGTTCCTTCCATTTTAATGCCAAAAATATTTCTTCCATTGAAATAAATTTCTGAGCAAAGTTTGCAAAACTCTGATACAATACCATATATCACAATTACACTATAAAAGGATTAATTTGCTCTTAGTGGCAACTCATAAGCTTTATATGGTGTAATGTCAATAAATTATTATATTTCATTCATGATATGCAGACATGAAGTTTTGACTTATAATTTTTTGACTTTGCAGTGGTGCGGAAGTGATACACAGACTGGATAAACCACACTTTGAGTGCCCACACAACCATTCTGTGTTTTACCTTCGGCATAGTATTCAATAAACAAATTATATGACAGAGTCAACACTGTATTATAAAATGGGCTGGATAGATGATTTTGCCCAACTGTAGGCTAGTGTAAGTGTTCCATGAGTGTGTAAGGTAAGCTAGGCTAAACTGTAGGTTAGGTGTATTAAATGCAATTTCTCCTTAATATTTTCAGCATACAATGTGTGTATTGGGACACAACCCCATCGTAAGTGAGAAGCATCTGCACTTGCTATAACATTTTTTAAGTATAGTTCATAAAAACTTTCTGATGTTTTTCTTTGTGTGGCAATGACATCCCTCCCAATTCACTGAAGCCACAACTTACCATTTGAAAGAAAATTAGCACACATGACATGAGTTTTTATGTTTTTGTATTATAAGAAAATGGGAGTGAAATTCAAATCCTATAAACATTTATGCTTAAAAGAGACAAAAAGTTTTATTCAAAAAACCAGTTTTTTAAGAGACATACATCTGATAGGCCAATAGTTTACGCCTAGAACCTAAATTCTAGGCCTGGTTTTGAAATCAACTAGAAAAAAAATTAAAAATAGAAAAATTTAAAACTACTACTTCTCTAAACTACATCACGTTATTTTTGGAACAAAAAGAACATTTTCAAATACACATGTTGCACGCTGATACACAAGAAACACACTAAATGTTTAGTACTTTGCAAACATAGGACACAAATTTCTTCCTGTAAGGCAGTTACAACCTAGACACATCACCTGGTGGCACACTGTCATTTGACTTTCAACCATATCCATTTTGTGTGCTAAGGTTAAAAAAGTATGCTTGCCAAAGGCTTTGGTTTTTAGAGGATTTTTTTTATTGTGGTAAAAACACCTGAGATCTAACCGCTTAAAAATGTCTAAGCGTTCAAGACGATATTAACTACAGGCACAATGTGGTACAGAAGATCTCCGGAACTTATTTATCTTGCATAATTGAAACTTTATATCCCCGTGAGCAGCAACTGCCCCCATTTCCCTTCCTCCCAGCCTTTGGCAACTACCATTCTACTCTCTGTTTTCATGACTTTGACTATTTTAGATGCTTCATATAAGTGGAATCATGCTGCCTTTGTCCTCCTGTGCTGGCTTACATCACTAGAGGATGTTTTAAGAGTGACCTCATCAAAAAGAAAACTACTTTTTAGAAATTTCTCTAACCAGGACATTATAGAAATTTCTCTGAGCAGCAATTTTTCACTCAAAGGTCTTATCTTGGCTAGAAAAATGACAGCAAATTATGCTTTGTTGGTCCATTTATGTACTATGCATGTGAACAGATATAGCATAATTGCAATGGAGATTATATATATTGTCTGTATATGTAGAACATTTTTCAATCATAATTCCATTTTCCATTTTCTTTTGTATTATGCCATCGTTTTTGCTGTGCAGTTCAGTACCACGTTATTTTTCATTTCAACCACAGCTGCATCATTGCTGCTGCCAGAATCTCTGTTTTTTGGAGAAAATGTACAATTTAAAATTGTTTTTTTTCTTTTTTTTTTATCAGAAAGGAAAGTCATCAAGAATTAGATTTTATTTTAGGAACAAAGTAAGGTTTCATGGGAGAAAAAAACAAAGCCTTGGTGTAGAGAAGGTTTGTTCATTTTCTATAGCATTACTGAAGTGTCCGTATGCCTTGATAATCCTATCAATGTTTGGATCATCTCAGTGGGGGAAATGACTTAATTTAACTCTATTTTGGTGTCTCAGCAAAGGTAAGTTATCTATTTTGAGAGCCCTGAGTTTGCTTTAACTGGGTAGTTTTATACTACTGCATTTGTGAATGAAATCCCAAAGTTTGCCCAGCTAACTTGGCATCTCAGTTTCCCCGAGTAGAAAAGGTGGGTGGCCAGTGGGTGGAGGAGGAGGTGATGGGAACTGGCCAATTGTGACAGAGCTGCCTTCAGGCCAATATCTTGTGTTCATAAACACCTAGGCAAGAGGCAGGTCAACGGCACATGAGATAGGCTTAATTAAGCTGATGGTCTGTATCTCATGTTCCCTAGTGTCTCTCTTTCAACGCCATCATGGAAGAACTAGGAATCTCACTGAAGAATCAGAAAAAAATAAAGAAAAAGTCAAGAACTAAGGGGAAATCTTCCTTCACAAGTATCCTTACTTGTCATCAGAGACGAACTCAGAGAAAAGAGACTGTGGCGTGATCCAAGGAAACACCTGTAGGAAGAAAAAGGATGCATTCCCTACAGATTTTTGGAGAAAGGATTTCTGATGAGTGTGTGATGTGTTTCCATATATCTATATCCATAATTCTGATTATGAATACAGATATAAGAAATACAAAAGTTTTGAAAGCTCACACAGATATGACTTGGGAAGTGACACCAGTTCTTTTAAAATAAATTTGTATGCTCACTTATTTTGCATTTTTTCTTTTGCCCCAATAAATTGTTGTGTGTGCTTTCTAAATAATAATAATAAAACAATAGGGTTTTTTTCCAGAACAAGTTGAGCTTGGTTTGTTCCCCATTACTTGCTCCCATTGGCAAAGATGTTTTTGCTGTGTGTCGTCAGTTGTGCAGTTCGCTATTTTGAAAACTCTTCTTATTGGTTTAGACAAACATAAGTCATTTTGGGCTGAGTTTTAAAAATTACTTTTAGTTTATACCAAGTTACCTAGTTACTATGTGAACCAATTTATCTTTGTGTTCTAAAGTCTAATTTTATAAATAGTTTAAATGATACTCAGAACATTAGTGAAGTGTGCTGGAAAAGGATACCAGAAAGCAAAAATACATTCAAAAAGTAAAAGTGTTCGCCACATTCTAGGCACCATTCTAGGTTCTGGGGGTCCCATACTGAAGAAAACAGATATGGTCCCTGTATTAGTTCATTTTTATGCTGCTGATAGACATACCTGAGACTGGGTAATTTATAAAGAAAAAGAGGTTTAATGGACTCACTGTTCCACATGGCTGGGGAGGCTTCACAATCATGGCAGAAGGTGAAAGGCACATCTTACATGGTGGCAGGCAAGAGAGAATGAGAGCCAAGCAAAACAGGAAACCCCTTATAAAACCATCAGATCTCATGAGAATTGTTCACTACCACAAGAACGGTATGGAGGAAACCGCCCCCATGATTCAATTATCTCCCACCAAGTTCCTCCTACAACACGCGGGAATTATGGGAGCTAAAATTCAAGATGAGATTTAGGTGGGGACACAGCCAAACCGTATCGGTCTCTGTTCTCACATAATTAATTATAAAACAAAGATGAAAAACAGTATATTACTCAAAGCAGGATTAGAACTTCCTCAGAGGAAGTCCAAAGCTGAAGGAGCCCTCAGAAGTATTTAACCTGGGGCTGGGTCAAGAAGGGCTTCCTGGAGAAGGGAATAGCTAACTTAAGATTTGCAGGATGACTCAGATATTATCACGTGAAGGGAGCCAGGCTGAGGACGCAGCATATTAGAAGGCATGGAAATAAGACAGAATAGGGCTATTATGTTAGAGGAAAAATGAGTATGGTGCAGCTAAAATATAAAATGCAAGTAAGTCCAATAGGCCTGATAGGTAGCAGTCACTCTGGCTGAGGGTAGAGGAAGAATCGAAGGAAAGAAGACCAGAAGGGAGACTAGAGGGAGGTCACCCAAAATATTCTTTCAGTAACTGCACCAGACCAGAAGCAGAGAGACCACCAGATGAAGGAGGTAATTTTGAAGCACAATCTGAACAGCCATGGATTCAGAAAGTGGTCTCAAAGGAAAATTCCAGGATTCAGGGAGGTGGGAGGAGAGCTTAACTGGAAAATTGAGGTGGCATTCATTGTGTTGGGAAATAATGGAAAGAAATAGGTATTAGTCAGTGTTTCATACAACTGGTTGGTTTCTTCATGATTATTCTACAACTCTAGGAAACTTTTAATCTAGTCCTTCAAAGTACAAAAATATTTTCAGACATGAAACGGAAAAATAATGACCTTAAAAATGGCAATAACAATAACAGATATTGGACAAAGGTTTTGCTGGATTGTAATCAATATTCAGATTTCATATCAATCAGAATTTTTATTGACAATAGAAGAAAATGGTTCATTAAAATGCATTAGGAGGCTTAAACATTTATAAATTGGAGTAGGATGAATCTGACCAGCTAAAGATGGTCTAGAATGATAACATATTAGAAGGAGGAAATACAAAGTTTATTCACTTCACTAGAAATTATATCCAAGACATTCTATTTTACATTTTCTAATATTTTTCTCCCATTTTTAAATTTTTCTCTTATTTTGGAAAATATTACTCTATCTTTTCACATACTATTACAGAAATTTGTGAGAAAAGAAGTACATCAACCTCTAATATCTAAAATATATAGTGTATCAATCTGGTTTATGGATATTTTAAGATCTACCAGCCTCTTTCCTCTTCACTTACACATAACTAAATTTTCATTCAATACATATAACACTTGCTATAAACAACTTCATTAAAAAATATATTGAAAAACTGTAGAACAGGATTTTTTTAATGTCAACTATTAAATGTAGTACATAATCACCTTCCTTTCTCCCTGATATTTTCATTCTGAAAGTACATTTGGCACATATAAATTGCCTACGTTTCTGTGTGCATCTTTGCGTTTTAGGGTGAAGAACAGAGTAAGCTAATGAGTTCAGAGGAGAGAAGAAAGTGTAGAGTATCTGGAACCTGGTCCAGAAAAATTCCTGGTAACAACCATTAATCTTGGAGATTTTCATCCCTTTCACTAAAGAACAGTGACTCATACAGAGTTATGTAGAAATCAGTGGCGAAGTTAATTAAAAACTAGATCTAACATTTCTTCCTTCAGCAATTTCTTAGTGCTAAAAGAAAAAGATTGCCCAGGTGAGATATTCAGGGAAACAAGTGGAGGTCAGCTGTTTTGAAAGATGATGTTCACAGTTAAGATTTATTCTCCTTTCAGATTTCGAATCTGGGCTTCATCTTTATTGTAGGAGAAAAGGGCAAGACCCCACAGAGTTGGAGATACAGTGCAGGGCTCAAAGTTTTTTATTCTTAGCCTAAAAGAAGCTGCAGGAAGACAGAAATAAGGAGAAAGTAGCTTAAAGAAAACTAGATGAAGATAAAATAGAACTAACTAGCTTTTTTCCCCCCTCTATCTCAGCAGCTATGGCTTTAATTTAACCCTTTGCCTTCATCAAAAGGACTACATGGGTTCTTAGTCAAGAATCTCCTGAAATTGTTGTTTCAAAGAAGGACTAATGTAAAGGGTAACAGCATCAGCTCAGGGAAATGTAGCTCTGGGAGCTATCCTTGTAGTGGGATTTTTTAAAGAAACATAAAATCTATCTTTTCTAAAATGTATGGTCCACCAGATGTTCCCCAACATCAGAGAGGCCATGGTTGAGTAAAAATTGGAGCATTGACTGGAGGAAGCCCAAGTGACAATCTGCTTAGTTGATGCCTCCAGCCTGGAAGAATGAGAAGAGAACAAGCATTAACTGGTGAAGGATGTCCAAAGGAAAAAGTGACAAATGTATGCAGGGCTAGAGCAAGCAAGGTAATGGAATGTCCGGAGGAAGCACCTATGGGTGTGTGGAAGAAGTAATGAAAGGAGAGGCTGGGACCTCAAAGGTACACTAAGTTCTCAGTTTTGTTCAGGTCTAGTTCTGTATAGGAAGGGGAACTTTTTCTGGTTAGACTGTATTTTTAAAATAATGGCAGTGTGGAAGAAAGAAAGAGACGGAAATAGGAACAGTAAATCCACCAGAGTGGAGACAGACCTCCTGTGTTTACAAGTAATAACCCAAAGTCCCATAAGCCTTGGGAGTGAAATGACCAGCATTAAACCATCCTGACATGTGAACATCTAGAAATCCAGAAACAAGCAGGCTGGCTTTGCAGGCGAGTGCACTCTTAGTCATGTCACAGGTGCAATGGAGAGACTTGTGTTTAAGCTTTACCCACAAAATATCCAATTAGAGAAGCTTCTTCCATTTTAGAGAGACTGCTTGGTAAATGGAGACTTCAAAATGAATTTGTGTGCAGGTGTTGTCTGATGTGTTTGTTTGTTTACAATTGTATCCTTCTTCCTTGTTTTCCCTCCCCATTTCCCATCCATTTTTCTTTATTGGGAGAGTAACCGGACATTCTAGTTTGCCCAGAATATTAAGCATTAAGCCTGAAATCAAGAAGGTCTATAGGTTAAACACTATTTTCTCTCACAAAAGTCTCCTGATTTGGACAATAAATCATAAGACATTTTACTCATTGGTCCCTAGCTTTCTCTTCTTGGCAGCCACAGAGTTCTACCAATAAAGTTGAAACCTTCACTGATGAAAAAATAGGGGTCTAATCCAAAGGAGCCAACAGAAGGCAAGGGACCTCCACCCTGCATCACAGTAATCCAGGATGACCCTGAGGAGTCAGACCAACCTTGACATTTCATCTGGACTTTATGAGAAATATATACATATATAAAAATGTATATGTATCTTCTCCATACAAAAAGAGAAAATACATTGCCTTAGTCTCATTTGGTATACACTCTCAGTAAATTATCAAGGTCACAACGTCAGGTAACATTAACAACTGTAATTTCAGCTATCATTTAACAAGGATGTACTAAATCCAAGTGCTTTGCATGTCCTTCACATTTGCTCATGTAATGCTCATAGAAACCCTAAGGTAAATACTATATTTTTAAAAACTGAGGTTCTGAGAGGTTAGATAGCTTGTCCAAGATCACTTTACTATAAAGTGGCAAATGGTACAACACTACACCCTGCCCCACCACAGCATCAAAACCAGACCCCACTCCCTACTAACCCTTAGAGACCAAGTACCATTGACCAAACCTATGGAGACCCTGGGCATACATGATCTCAAGTGTCCTCTCAGCCTCAATGTACGAGGCTGCCACTCTGCATTATCATCTGCATTACACAAAAAGAAACTGCAAGAAAAGGCATTAGTAGCTAACCCAAGGACAGACTGCCTGTTGGTTAAAGAACAAGATTCTGACTTCAATCTGTGAGAGTCCAGAGCACAGGTTCTTAACTAAGGCATGTTACAGTATTTTTTTTGTTTTAATGCAAATTTTGACTCAATTTTAAAAGAACTATCCATGGGGTAGTTAGTTGCCTACCACCATCACTTAGTAAAATAGATGGAGAAATAGCTATCAGTGTTTCCTGGATACAATATTTAAGCATACCAGTGCATTGCCAAGGCGCTTAAGTAGGAAAATGTCATTTCTCACCTTAATATTTAATAAAATAAAGTGTCCACCACTTAGTCTTCAGAATAGTTGTGCTACTGATTTATTACTTGTCATTCCTAAAGCAAGCCATTCAAGTCATACTTAAAGCATATGGATGTCATGATGTGATAATTCCAGTGAGTGTCTCAAACTTCACTGTTTCCAATGGTCTCATAGGAGACTATTATATTGTAAACTTCCAGCTGATTATAAACTTCTAAAAGGGTTAATCCGAATATTTATTTTATATCCCAATCACTCTATATAAATTGTTCCTCCTCTTGCATACAGTATGTAATAAATGCAGACTTACTGAATAAAGAATGGACAACCTCTTAAGCAAATGCCACACAGACACCTGCCACAGATTTTGAATAAAATATAGTCCCTGCCTTTGATAATATTAGAATTGAATAGGTAACATTTCAAATCTGAAGCTTTGTTGAGACACTTGATTTTTATAGACCATGATTGTGGATGTCATTGAGTTTTCCTCAGATTTGCATCTCCATCTGCCCGCCGGAAATACATACTAGTAAATTCTCCAGTCAGAGACCGGGAAAGTCTAGCAATTTCTGGAAAAGAAAGCACACACACACACACACACACACACACACGCAACATAAAGATTTTCAGGTAACCAACATTAGAGAGAATTTTGAATGCATTCATAATGCCTTCAGTACTTGTGGATTTCTCATTAAGCTACTTTCAGAACATCTCTGAAAAGGCAGCTGTTTGTTTTGTCTTCATGATGAATTCTGTATCTAGAGCAGCAAATGAAAATGAGATCATTTTTAATAAAACCATGCCAAGATTTAAAAGTAATTTGGTGGCATTAAGCATAATAAACCAAATTACAGTGATAAAAGAAACATTTTCATTAAAGTTCTAAAAAAATGACACTCAAAACTCCAATGTAGGGATAGAACTGAGTCTACATTGTCTCAAGGGAACCAAAATAACAAATGACAGCTAGAATGTTCAGCTAATCATAACAAATATATAATTAGTTTTGACCTTTTCATAACATTGCAACAAATATAGTGATTCATAAGCATGCATGTTGCAAATGAAATTAATTGCAAGGGTATTTTTCACTGAAATGTTTAATGATCTCATCATACAGATTTCCTGGATGATCTCCTTCTAACTTCCTTCTGAAAATTAGAGGCCATGCAACAGGTTAATTTTATTGAACCAGAACAATCCATTATCTCCATGTGTACCTGGCTCATGTTTTCCCATTTTTGTGGAAGCTTCATCTTTCCTCCTCTCCCTTCCCACCTCCATCTCTCCAGATCCAAACTTGACTTAAAGACCCAACGTCAAATGCCACTGACTGTATGAAACTTTCCCTGGTTTTTTCCCATGTCTCTTCAATGATCTTTGTCTGACTTTAGATGGTTTGATATTAAAGTTATTTGGTTTATGTTGGCAACTGGTATAAGCATTTTGTTTCACATCTAAATCAGCCTTTCCACCACCACTCCCAGTGACTGGTTCACACAATGCAAGATGTTATACCTGTGCAAGTGAATCCAACCAAGGCCATTAAATTACCTCCCAAATATAAAACTTCAACCCTCTCCTCTCCCATTCTGAAATTTTCCTGAAGAGAACTTGGATTTATATTTTCCCTCCCTATCTCCCTCTTTATATTTTTCAAATCTGATTTTTCTCCCAAAATACATAACAAACTTTGCAAGTTCCCATAAACTCACAAACAAATCAGATCTTCCAAGCAAGGATCCATGTCTGAGGAGATTCTGTTAAGGTAAGTGTCTGCATTTGCCTTGGATATCTCAGAAGTCATTTGTGAAATAAAAATAGAAGTCTCACTCATATCTTAAAATCATATAACATGTTAGCACAGTACCTATGCACTCACAAAATGCATTTACTCAAAAATTCAGGACTAATAAACTAAAAAAGAAGAAAAGAAGAAAGAAGAAGAAGAAGAAGAAGAAGAAGAAGAAGGAGAAGGAGAAGGAGAAGAAGAAGAAGAAGAAGAAGAAGAAGAAGAAGAAGAAGAAGAAGAAGAAGAAGAAGAAGAAGAAGAAGAAGAAGAAGAAGAAGAAGAAGAACAACAACAACAACAACAACAACAACAACAACAACAACAACAAGAAGAGGAGGAAGAAGAAAGGAAGGAGAAATGGAGAGAAGGGAAGAAGAGTGGGCTCCTAGGATGAGTTAAGGAGCGGCTAGCTCCACATTTATAAGAGTGATAGACTGGAATGTAGACATGGGTGGATCTGTTACCACTGAGAAGGAAAAAGGAGGGGCTTATGCTGTAACCTGAAGATCCTGATAGTAGTGATAAAATGCTAACATCAGTTATCAAAGGTTACTAATGCTGCCTCCTTGAAAGGATTACAGGGGTTCTTATTTGTCTAAGATGGTTAAAATATTGTGCCTCTTTAAGATAAAAAGATGAGCTGTGAGAACTACCAAGCACCTAGCCAGTTTTATTGCAAGGTAGCTTCGAGTATCCCACTTTCTAAACAATGCACAAAACACACAGCCAGGTTCATCTTTCAGGTCTACATCACTGCAACCATGCTCCTGCTGCCCTTTCCTACTCCCCAACCCATAAAAGCAGAGATTTACCAAAGGCCAAGCATAAGAGTCCTTCCACATTATCTACCTATCAGAGAGTGGTGGCTTTAACCTATGGAGGAGGGAAGGATGTACTCCCAACCACCATCACTAACCACATTCAGGGAGCTCCAAGCAAATTTGCTTGAGAATGGGAGGTGTTCAAGCAGGAAAGATGAGTATTTTACTCCCCCATCAGATGCTCCTGCAGCAAACTAGCTGAGATGACCCCATATCCATGATTCTTCAGCATGGGGACACATGGGGACGGTTTTGCTATGTGCACAGAATGAACAGCTTAATCAGAGGAAAGAGCTGGGGCTCATCATGAATATCTTCTTTCAAACTACCATTTTTACAAGTGCATTATTCTTCACTTTAGATCTTCCAAATGACACATTATTACCCTCAATCACAGGATCGAGAGAAGCCACAGTGGCATTTTCCACCTCACATGTATTGAGGATGCGATTGTGGCCCTGAGACAATGGGCTTTCCACTCCTGACCTGTGCTCTAAAAATCTTCAATCCAAATCACATTGCTTTTATTGTTAAAAATTATTTATGCGCTATGAATCATGAAAAGGTGGTAATTTTGCTAAGCCAAGGATAAATAGATTCTTTCTTTTACTGAGAGTATAACTAGAACACTGAAGAGTTTTAGTGAGAGCAGGGGAAATCTATTTATGATCAACATAGTATTAAAGCTCTGTTTTTCTATGGGTAAGATTTGGTGTAGACTCTATAGCTGACTGTCTAAAAGAGTTCCAAGATCATCAGCTCAGCTTACTTTGGTGGTTCTCTGAGACTTTTAAAGGAACTGGACAGGAGATACTTCAGAAGCTGGCTGAAGCACTGCAGAATGATTGTTGGTCTTCAGGTGAGATTTTTGCCTTTATTTCTCCCCATGAGATTCTTTAAGGTTGGCTAGACCACTTCAATCTTTCTTTCAAGAGTCAAAAGTAATTCTGGAATCTGGGTTTTATTCTTTCATTAACTCATTTTTTACCTTCAGGCAAATCATACAATTTTCTCACCTGAACATAATGGCAAGAACCCAGTGTCACAGTCAATGGGGCCATGGAGGCAGTGTTATGAAGACCTATTCCCTGAGTGGAGGGTAGGTCCAAGGGTAGCAACAATGGGGATATGTCACTAGCCCTAAGCATGAAGGAGCAAGAGGAAGGGACAAATACTAGAATCTTCAGGCTCCCTTAAAAAAAGGGCCACCCAACAGGAGCTATGGCCTGAAGTAGAGAAATTCATTCATTGGAAACATGAGGTCCTGATGAGATGAAGCTCATGGAACCATGAATTTTACTTGATATGGTTTGGCTCTGTGTCCTCACCCAAATCTCATGCTGAATTATAATCCCCAGTGTTGGGGGAGGAACCTGGGGGAGGTAACTGGATCATGGGGGCAGATTTCCCTCTTGCTGTTCTCATGATAGTGAGTGAATTCTCACAAGATATCATTGTTTAAAAGTGTGTAAGGCCAGGTGCAGTGGCTCACACCTGTAACCCCAGCATTTTGGGAATCCAAGGTGGGCAGATCACCTAAGGTCAGGAGTTTGAGACCAGCCTGGCCAACATGGCAAAACCCTGTCTCTACTAAAAATGCAAAAATTAGCCAGATGTGGTGGCGTGCACCCGTAGTCTCAGCTACTCCGGGGGCTGAGACACAAGAATTGCTTGAACCCGGGAGGCAGAGGCTGCAGTGAGCCAAGATTCTGCCACTCCACTCCAGCCTGGGCAACAGAGCGAGACTCCATCTCAAAAAAATAGTGTATGGCACTTACCCCTTTACTCTCTCTCTCCCACTCAACCATGTGAAGAAGGTGCTTGCTTCCCCTTCACCGTTCCACCATGATTGTAAGTTTCCTGAGGCTTCCCCAACCATGTGTTCTATACACATATACACATATACAATTAGACCTCTTTTCTTCATGGGTTACAAAGTCTTGTGTGGTTCCTTGCAGCAGTGTGAGAACAAACTAATATACAAAACTGGTACCAGAGAAGTAGGGTGTTGCTAAAAGATATCTGAATATATGGAAGCAACTTTGGAACTGGGTAATGGGCAGAGAATGGAACAGTTTGCAGAGGTCAGAAGAAGACAGGAAGATGAGGGAAAGTTTGGAACTTCCTAGAGATTTGTTGGATGGTTTTGAACAAAATGCTGATAGTGATATGGACAATGATGTACAGGCTGAGGAGGTCTCAGAGGAAGATGAGGAACTTATCAGGAGCTGGAGTAAAGCTCACTCTTGCTACGCTTTAGCAAAGAGATGTGGCATTGTGCCCCTGCTCTGGGGATCTGTTAAACTTTGAGCTTGACAGAGATGATTTAGGGTATCCGGCAGAAAAAATTTCTAAGTAGCAGTGTTTAAGATGTGGCCTGGCTGTCTCTAGAAGCCTATGCTCATCTGCATAAACAAAGAAAATTTATATTTAAAAGGGAAGCAGAGCATAAAATTTTGGAAAATTAGCAGCCCAGCCACATGGCAGAAAAGAAAAACTCATTTTGTAGGCAGGAACTCAAGCTGGCTGCAGAAATTTGCATAAGTAAAAAGGAGCTGAATGTTAATAGCCAAGAAAATGGGGGAAATGCTTCCAGGACATTTCAGAGACCTTTGCAGCAGCCCCTCCTATCACAGGCCTGGAGGCCTGGAAGGGAAAAATAATTTTGTGGGCCAGGCCCAGGGCACCCCTGCTCTATGCAGCCTCAGGACATGGTGTCCTTCATCCTAGCTACTCCAGTTCCAGCCATGGCTAAAAGGGGCCAAAGTACACCTCAGGCTGTGTACTTCAGAGGGTGCAAGCCCCAAGTCTTGGCAATTTCCACATGGTGTTGGGCCTGCAGGTGCACAAAAGGCAAGAGCTGAAGTTTGAGAGCCTCCACCTAGATTTCAGAGAATGTATGGAAATGCTTGGATGTCCAGGCAGAAGTCTGCACAGTGGTGTAGCCCTCATGGAGAACCTCTACTAGAGTAGCATAGAGGGAAAATATGGGTTTGGATCCTCCACACAGAGTCTCCACTGGGGCACTGCCTAGTGGAGCTGTGACGTCCTCCAGACCCCAGAATGGTAGGTTCATCAACAGCTTTCACTGTGTGCCTGGAAAAGCCATGGGCACTCAACAACAGCCTGTAAAAGCAGGCATAGGGGCTGTACCCTGCAGTACCACAGGGGTGGAGCTGCCTAAAGCCTTGGGAGCCCAACCCTTTTACCAGTGTGTCCTGGATGTCAGACATGGAGTCAAAGGAGATTATTTTGGAGCTTTAAGATTTAATGACTGCCCTGCTGGGTTTGGGAATTGCATGGGGCCTATAGCCTCTTTGTTTTAGCTAATTTCTCCCTTTTGGAATGGGAGCATTTACCCAGCACCTGTACCCCATTTTATCTTGAAATTAACTAACTAGTTTTTTATTTTACATCCTCATAGGCAGAAGGAACTTCCCTTGTCTCAGATGAGATTTTGGACTTGTACTTTGGAGTTAATGCTGGAATGAGTTAAGACTTTGGGAGACTGTTGGAAAGGCATAATTGGCTTTGAAATGTGAGAAAGACATGAGATTGGGAGGGACCGGGGTAAAATGATATGATTTGACTCTGTGTCCCCACCCAAATCTCATATTGATTTGTAATCCCCAGTGTTGAGGGAGGGGCCGGGTGGGAAGTGATTGGATCATGGGGGTGGATTTCCCCCTTGCCTCTCATGATAGCGAGTTCCCATGAGATCTGGTTGTTTAAAAGTATGTACAATTTCCCCCTTCACTCCCTCTCTCCTGCTTTACCATGTGAAAAAGGTACTTGCTTCCCCTTTGCCCTTCTGCCATGATTGTATGTTTCCTGAGGGCACTTTAGCCATGCTTCCTGTACAGGTTGCTGTACTGTGAGTCAATCAAACCTCTTTTGTTAATAAATTACCCAGTATCAGGTAGTTCTTTATAGCAGTGTGAAAATGAACTAACACATCACACTTTTCCAAGTCTCTGACCTCTGGTCATGCCCCATATTGGCTTAATCCAACCAGAACCCACATTTGGCTCACTGGTCAAGGGAGTCCAGTGATTCTTTGAAACTGGAAACCATCATTCTCAGCAAACTATTGCAAGGACAAAAAAACACTGCATGTTCTCACTCATAGGTGGGAATTGAACAATGAGAACACATGGACACAAGAAGGGGAACATCACACTCCGGGGACTGTTGTGGGGTGCGGGGTGGGGGGGAGGAGGGAGGGATAGCATTAGGAGATATACCTAATGCTAAATGACGAGTTAATGGGTGCAGCACACCAACATGGCACACATATACATATGTAACAAACCTGCACATTGTGCTCATGTACCCTAAAACTTAAAGTATAATAATAATAAAATTTAAAAATAAATAAAAAATAAAAAATAAATGTCAACCTCCTAGAACAAATTGGAAAATTGATATGGAGGTGCAAACAAAGAACTAAAATTCTTCTTTTATAATAGGATTTATGTGGATCCACAAGTAATAAATACTATTCAAAGCTACAATATCATCAAAGTGAAATTCAATATGTCTTCTGATATCTACTTTAATACATGTGGAGTCTCTGATGTTACAGTTTGCTTCTGGGAGAGAGAAGAGTAGTAAAATAAAATCAACAGGGGAATTCTAGAAGGGGAAGGAGAAGAAACTACGTTCAAGGTTCAGAATTTGAAATTAAATAGAACTGGGATGAGTCTCTGCTCAGCAGCTTACTACACATGTGAGCTTGAATAAGTTTCTTTACTTCCCTCTGGACCTCAGTTTTCTCGTATCATCAGTGAGACTATCAAGGGTACATATGTCATGCCTGACAAAACATTACTTTTTTATTATTACTATTATTATTATTAAGTCAGAAGTCAATACAAAGAGAAAGCAACACCTCCAGGGACTCTCTAGCTTGTTTCAAAATAAAATCATAGCGAAACAATGGGCACCCATGAGGTTCCCTTATGTTGCTCACAATTAAAACACAATATTCAGTGGTCAAAGGACCTGCACACTAAAGAATCATATAAAATGATGTTTCTCCAAGCTCTCATAGGGATGCCTCATGTTCAGTGTCATCTTTAAATTGCAACACCCCTTTTTGGAGGACATCAAAGCCAAATAAGCTGTGACCTACTTCCAAAGAGCAGGAAGGTCTTATCCTAAGCTTATAGTATCCTGAAAGCCCTAAAATATACCAATATGTGCGTATCTGGTCCTATCAGCAAGTCTCCATCCAGGGTCCTGCCGTGAAATACATGACACACTAAGGAATTAATAAAGAGGGTTTATTAAAATAACTATCGACAGAATTAAAGGTAAGATTTAGGCAAACCAGTAAGGGCTGGCATTAACATCAAAATGATAACATTAACAACATAGCATAAACAACAAAAATGATAACTTTCTGAGGTAATGCATATGTTAATTAGCTAAACTTAGGCATTCCACAATGTATATGTTTCAAAACATAAATTTTGTATATGATAAATACACTTTATATGTTAATTTAAAAAAAATTTAAAAATAAAAATAGATGATGTGGTCAAATCACATCATCTTATGGTCTTTAACATCCATAAGCCAGAAGGGGCAGCTAGAATGAATGATGTTTCCATAAAAAAAGAACCCACCAAATAGGAGTTGTGGCTATCAGTAGAGGAACACAGCCTCTGTTGACACCACTTTAAGATGGGAAGGGGGAGTGGTATCGAACATTATGCAATTGGACTTCCCACTGGACAAACCCAACTAGAAGCCACAGGGCCAGAGAACGTGAGTGAGTGGAACATTCTGAGAGGTCAGGTTTCTTCCAACATACAAAAAGCAAGGCAAGAAAATACACAAAATGAATTGCAAGGATTATAAAGAATCACTACCACAAGCTCTGTGATATCAAATAAAAACTAAGACCACATGCAAAATTATTCATAAGAAGATGTAAGCCACATTCAGACCCAGAGGATTATTGCCCATTCTTGAGAGAACACCAACGAATAAAAATGCCCAGTATGTTTTAATAGAACTTGGCCAAAAAGCAGAAAGGATGTCATAATGTTCTGACTCTTTAGCAGATATTTCAAAATATTCTGGGCTGGGCTTCAGTGCTATTCCAGAGTCCAAGCTCACACCAGGTCTTACAGCTGATCCATGTCTCTTTTATTCCCTACTAAAGTAATTAAGAGATATATGACTTGAAGCTGAGCCCAAACTCTCTTCAGCCAGTTGGCACCATAACTGGAAGGACTACTCATTTGTTTGTATTGTACAATAGACACAAGAGTAATATCCATGGCTTTTGTGGGACTTCAGCAAATAGTCCCTCCCTGAAAATGCTGACAATAGAGGGTCCATTGGTGTAGCTAGTATTGGTCTCTGGCTTTTTTTTTCCAATTCAGCCCACCTGGTATCTGAATACAGTCTTTCTGGAAAAGCATCTCATTGTTGTACCTACCTGAACTAAAATGTTGGTAAGCCTGTCTTTTCACGTCAGTAATTTAAGTGATTTTTTTTCCCTCTTCTTACTTCTCTGAATTTTTCAAATTCAAAGAAGTAAAATGAAATATATAATGATATATAAAAATATAAAAATGAAAAAATAATTTTTATT
Organism: Hylobates moloch; assembly: GCF_009828535.3. Lineage (NCBI taxonomy): Eukaryota > Metazoa > Chordata > Mammalia > Primates > Hylobatidae > Hylobates > Hylobates moloch. The sequence goes on from NW_026652289.1 coordinate 16,489,181, forward strand.
AAAAACTGAGTCTTAATGTTTCAAAAACTTGCAAAAGCAGTTTATGTAAGTGCCTAGAAACTTTATATGGAGAGAGATGGAGGATAAAACAAAAGATTGAAATTAATTATGGGCCTCTTTTTGTAGGCCTAATTTTCAGTGGTTCTGCATTCAGTGGCAAGAACACTTGCATTATCTTTGAGGGTCATAATATATCATAAACAACCTGGGTTTATCTCAGGAATGCAAGGAGTTTTCAAGTGTAAAGTGGCCCAGTATAACAGCACATTTGCAGACTTAAGAAAAAAAGATGTATTGTTATCTCAAGGAAAATAAAAGCACTGAATAAAGTCTTATTTCTATTCTAATATTTTGAAAGTCTCTGATGTGAGAAAAATCAAAAGAAACTCCCTTAACATAATAAAGATTAAATACTAAAATCTAAAGACACCAAACATTATGCATATAAAAATTTTAACTGTATTTTCTGTAGGAAGGAGAACAAAACAAGGATATTCATTAATAGAACTACTATTTAGTCCAGTACTAGAGAGAAGGAATTATTATAAAAAGATCATTTATAAGGATTATGAAGAGAGATAAAATGTTATTATTTGTATGTGTTGTGATCATCTACCCAGACAAATCAACAGTCTCAATAGACTATTGAAAGTAATGAGAGTTTACCATTGTTGCCAGATAGGCAGCCAACCCAACTACAAAGATAAATAGCATTGCTCTACACCAACAATAACTACTTGGAATATGTAATATAAACAGGATCTTATTCATAATAACAATCAAAACTATAAACTGTCTTAAAACTAAGTTAACCAAAAACTCACAAGAACATAATCAATCCCATTTTAAAAAGCTAATAAAGGACAAAGAAGGTGAGTCGACTAGATGAAGACAAAGTCCAAGTTCCGGGGTGAGACAACTCTATTGTAAAGATGTATTGGTCTCCAAATTAATCTACAAATCTAACAGCAACTGAGTCAAAATTATAGTGGTATTTCTTTAACAAACTGGATCAACATACTCCAATACCTACATAAAAGAATAAAAGCCCACATGTAGCTAAACCAGCTGTCTTAGTCCTTTTAATTTTGCCGTAACAGAATACCTGAGGCTGGGTAATTTATTAAAAAAAAAAAAAAAGGTTTATTTGGCTCATGATTCTGGTGACTGGAAGTCCCAAGGGCACGGCACTGGCATCTAGTATCAGCTTCTGGTGAAGGCCTTGTACTGAATGAGTCAAGTGGAAAGGTGAGCAGGCACGTGCAAAGACATCAAACACAAGGAGCAGCCTTGCTCTATAACAATCCATTCTTGTGGAACTAATCTGCAAGAACAAGAACTCATTCACTCCTGAGAGATGACAATAGTCTCTTCATGAGGGTTCCAGCCCCATTACTCAAACACCTCACACTGGGCCCTGCTTCCCAACACTGCTGCATTGAGGATTAAGAATTGAATTTTGGTGGGAACAACCATATTCAAACCATAGCACCAAACTTTCAAAAGAAGAGGAAAGAGGAAACCTAATGTACCTGATATTGACATACCTCAGAGGCACAGAAAGGTAAATTAGAATAGTATTGTCAAAGAAAAAAAGACAAATTGACCATAGGGCAGAATAGAGCTCAGAGACAGATGCACAAATATGTGAGAAGTTAATATATGAAAAGGCTAGAACCATAAATTAGTGAATACAGGGCAGATTGTTCAATAGATGATGCAGTCATAAATGTTCTAACCACAAAAATGATAACTTTCTGAGGTAACACATATCTTAATTAGCTAAACTTAGGCATTCCACAATGTATATATGTTTCAAAACATAGATTTTGTATATGATAAATACTACTTTATATGTTAATTTTTAAAAAATATTTAAAAACAAAAGTAGATGATGTGGTCAAAAATGATTTTTTATATGGAGAAAATAAAATTGACTCCCTACTCAACAACATTCCAAGAACAGACTCTCGCCTGAGCCCAAGAGTTTGAGGCCAGTCTGGGCAATACAATGAGATCCTCTCTGTAAACAAACAAACAGGGCCGGGCATGGTGGCTCACACCTGTAATCCCAACACTTTGGGAGGCCGAGGCAGGTGGATCACAAGGTCAGGAGTTCAAGACCAGCCTGGCCAACATAGTAAAACCTTGTCTCTACTAAAAATACAAAAAAAAAAAAAAATTAGCCAGGTGTGGTGGTGGGTGCCTGTAGTCCCAGCTACTGTGGAGGCTGAGGCAGGAGAATTGCTTGAACCTAGGAGGCGGAGGTTGCAGTGAGCCAAGATCGTGCCACAGCACTCCACCCTGGGCAACACAGCGAGACTGTCTAAAAAAAAAAAAAAAAGAAGAAGAAGTAGACTCTCAGTGTCAAAGGTGTGACCCATAGGGCCGGAAGAGGTTTTTAATAAGCATTTAGAATGAGCATAAATAGATCAATTCAATTTCACCAATATTCTTCAACTCAAGGAAAGGACAAGAACCACAATGAAAAAGTGAGCAAAGAATATTGCTAGGCAATTTACAGAAGTGAAAACCCAAGGGTTTATAAGAGCATATGAAAAGATGTTCAAAATCAATAGCCATTGGAAAAAATGTAAATTACAACAGCAGTATTATATTCCTTTACACACCTTAGTCTTCCAAAAAAAGAAAGCCGAAGCATGACGTGTAGACAAAGATGTGAGGATAGAGGCATCCTCATATGTTGGTGGTAAATACAGACAGTATTGCCAATCCAGAGTACAACTAGCACCGCTTAGTCTAAATTAGTCTGTGCATGTCCTATGGTGCAGCAATTCCACCCCTGGGTGTAGAAACTAAAGACATGGTCACACAGATCCATAGAGTGTACAAAACGTGATGTTCCCTGCAGCATTATTTTTGATGGAGGGAACTAGAGGCAATCTGGCTATCAATTTCTGACACAGGACGTACATATGGAAGAAACTGCTGACTTCTCACCAAGCTTTTTTCCTCTTCCTCCAGGATATGCACAAAAAGCATATTTCTTAGCATCCCCTTGAGATTAAATATAAATCCATGACTACATTCCAAAAAAAAAAAAAAATGTTTGGCTGGAATGCAGTAGACTATTTACAGGCTTTGCCAAAAAGAACTGTCTCCAGTGCAAATGTCCCTGCTCTTTCCTCCTGCCCAATGGCTTGAATGGAGATAAGCCCTGGAGCAGCCTTGGGATGCACGTGATGAAACTGCAGCACCACAAGATGGAAGGAGCCTGGGTCCCTAAATTATAGGGTGAAGGAGAACTCTATATTCTGAACTATTAATTTTGTTTCAAGTTCATTAACTGATTAGATGGTTTGATAAGCCCCTGAAATTTGAAAGGTTCAGCAATTATGTATTAAGTCATACCTTAACTAATATAAGAGATACAATATGGTGGATAAACACCATGAAGTATTATGAAGCAATTAAGGGTAATAACTTGTGTGTGTGTGTGTATATATATATATTATTTTATATATATTAAATTTTACATATATACAAAATCATGGTTGGATTTTAAATATATAGTGCTTAGTGGAAAAAAGTGAGGAACAATACTATGTATATTAATTTTAAAATATATGCATACCACCCTGTTCTTTCCTGTTTCTCCTTCATGCAATTTGGAATGCAAATGTGAAGACTGGGGTTTGGGCTGCTCTCTTGGACTTTGAGAATGGAAACCAAGACTAGAGACAGCAGCGGAAATCCTGATGAGGAGTTCCTAACGACATGATGGAATCATCAGGCCATTTGAAATTATTTTATACGAAAAAAAGAACTATCTTGTATGTTAATTTACCTTCACGTAAAACCATACACACTTTTCAGGAAGGCACACAAGAAAAGGTTACACATTAAACGTGGTATAACGTTGGTCTACAGAGGGAGAAAGAAGAGAAGAATGATGGTGGGTTTGGGATAAAAGGAAATCAAAAAGTGTGTGATTGAATGACTGAATAGATTTAGAAAGTGGCATGCGTAGATCAATAGTGATAGTGCAATATGAAGTGAGGACTATGATCGATTGCATACTCAGTTCCTAAAAGGATGAAAGGGGCTAAAGAAATGCACATCACTCTAACTTTTCATCTCTAATTCAAGCATAGGTCTCAAAAAAAGAATTTGATGCATTTACCATTGCCCCGCAATTGATTCTTCTCAAATGCTGCTCAACCCCACAGAATTTAGGTCAATGTAAAGGAATCTGTATGAGGTCCCAGTAGGAAGGCCACTCAGGAGCTAAGGTGGAGCAAGAATCAAAGAGTCAGAAGGAGATCACTTGTGCTGCCTGAAGAAATTCCCCTTAAACTATTACAAAGAAAATGCTAACCAGCCCACAATCACACCTCGAAATGGGCTGACGTTATCAGTTCCAAACTGCTGACAAGACGCATGGCAGTTCTTTGCCAAGGAGCCTAAGACTCTTGTCTTGTGAATGGAAATAGGTACCCGGGCACCGCTGAACTAACGTATGCAGTTGTGTGAATTAATCCTGCACTCCATACTGTAGAAGAAAACAAAACAAATCAGAGAGGCCAGAAGCATACACATTCACACACACCTAGTCCCAAGCAGCATTAAATTACCTAAAAGTGTCTCAATTAAGGAGAATTACCACCCCCTTTAAAACTGCAATCATAGCCATTATGTGTCATCGGGCTGAAATCAGTTCCCTGGGAGATGTCCTGATTAAGCAAATTTCCCAATTAAGCCCATCCCTGTTGAGAGGAGCATACAATTCTGATTAGATTTCTAATTTATATAGGAGGCTTTATATTATGTAGAAAGGGAAAAGAGGAGTTGGGGAAAATCCTCAGCCTCCAAAATGTCTCCCTGTGTAATTTATCCCTCCAACAACAACCCTCCCATCTCTGAGGAATGAAACTAGTTACTAGCCAAAGTCGTTCTAAACCTCTTAAATAAAATAAGAATTGTCCCTTGTAGAGCCACATGTGTCCTTCAAGAACTGTCAGAAACATCACAATTGTCCTCTTGTGGGATAACCCCTTTCGCAGGTCAGCAGCAGACAGAGGAATACAGAGGAAAAGCGTGGCTCAGTGTCCAGAATGGGACACATGCAGTCTTTCATACCCTTTAAAAAATCTTTTGCAGTGTACTTTGCAGCAAACTCAAATGAGGAAATAAATGCATGAGAACTGAATGGATAGATGAATAAATGACTAGCATCACTGACCATCACGGCCAGGTATAAAGTTAAAGCATTTCACCATTACACTCACTGATAACACAAAGCCACCAAATCAGGAGAAATACTGGTCTCAAAACTTCACTGAGGCTGGGTGTGGTGGCATATGCCTGTAATCCCAGCACTTTGGGAGGCTAAGGCAGGTGAATTATTGGAGTCCAGGAGTTTGAGACCAGCCTGGGCAACATGGTGAAACCCCATATCTCCAAAAATAAAAATAAAAATTAGCCAGGCATAGTGAGACACATCTGCAGTCCCAGCTACTTGGGGGTATGGATTGAGGCCCAGAGGTCAAGGCTGTAGCGAGCTGTGATCACGCCGCTGCACTCCAGAATGGCCAGAATGGGCAACAGAGTAAGACCCTGTCTCCAAACAAACAAAAAAACTTCACCAAAAACCTGAAATTTGAAAACATATTCGACTTCATTATTGGCCAAATTACTTGAACACAGCATCAAATGAAATTACAAGCCTCATAAATGCTCCCTCAAAATAGTGTTTTACAGAACTAGCTGGACAGGCTTAAATGTGGTCCTATGAGGAGATAGCAACTACTATGGCTTTGAAACTGGCACCTAATCTTTTCAAGCTTTACTTCCCTCATCTGCAAAATGTATTATTGGGCTTAAATCAGTTCCCAGAGAAATGTTCAGAACAAATAATTTCAGAGGTGATGAACCATCCTGTAGGTCAGAAGAACCAACTATAGAGGGAAAAGCAAAGTCTTCGGAGTTGGAATTCTCACTCTCCCATTTACTAGTTACAGGACATGAGCAAGTCACTTGAACCCTCCAAGGTTTACTTTCCTTCTCTAAAATCCAACTCTTAGGGCTGGGATCACTTTTTGAAGGAACACACATAAAGAGCGAGGCCCATTTCAGATGCTCCCCAAATCTGTTTGTTCATCTCTAAGACGAGAATAATTACAACTATTCCATAGAGTTTTGCGAAGATTTAGCTCAGTAACATAAGTAGAACCTCCTTTTGACTGCACTATATTCAACAGGGTAGAAGCAGAAACTAACTCTATTCTTTCTTACCGCTAAATGGAAAAGTGCTAATCACTCCCCATTTTCCATCATTGCATGATAACTTAGGGCAGGTCTCAGAGTTGTTCAGGGGATTTCTGGGTATTTGAACAATTCGTTTTTGCATCCAGTCCAATCTAAAGTGACATTTGTCTCTTATCCAATTAGAACTTTTTGCCTTCCCCAGCTTGGGTTGCAAATTCTGCACTGCAACAGTCCTTTCCCATGACTCTACTTTGCTCTCCCACTCCTTCCCCATCATTGTATTATTTCTGGAGACCTCAAATAAGATGCAGAAGGGAGAGGCAGCAGAAGACAGCTAAGGGAACAAAGGTCTATCTTGACAGGTGCTGCTTTTATCAGGTGTGGGTGCTCACTTGTAAGCAGACGCCCAAAGGCTGACTTTTTCTAGCAGGAAATTTTAATGAATTCTTCAGAGTTCCCTCTGTAGGAAGCTCCTGTACTCTGCTGTGCTCTGATTTGGGAGATACCTTCTCTGGCTGACTGCTTTTGACTCCTTTTTAGGCCCTACTTCAAGGCACATCCAGGAAGGTTTGTCACCTGGGGTTGCCTCTACTTGGAAGAAGCTTCTCCTGGCCCAGCTACCATCCAATGCATCTGTAGTGGATGCTGCAATGTGTCACCCACACCCTCCTTTCAAGACTGAATGATTTATTTCCCCAGATGGTGGGACTACTGCTGGCACTCACCTCTCAGGAATTCTTCAATAACTGCCTTAAGTGAGGACAGATTCCTTGCCTTAGGTCACCCTGGGCAGCCTGCCTCCAATGACCAGCCAAAGTGAGTACAAAAGACCAGCTCCTTTGCCCCAACTTGGGACAACTCTGAAGGGCCATTTCAGCTTCAGAGCTCCTGATGGCATCAGTTGAGGACTTCACTTGGACTGTATCACAGCTACTTTGTCTCTCTGGCCAATTCTCCCTTCCTCTCTTCCCTTCTACAAGAGTTGATCCCAAGAATGCTTCCTAATAAACTGCCCACTACTCTTCATTTTATAGTGCGCTTCCCAAAGAACCTGACCTACAACAAGACCCACTTAAACAGTGGGAAAATGTGGCATCTTTTCTCCACTCTACATACCTCTGTAGCCCCAACAAGCCTCTGACCTTTAGACTTCCCTAGAATGATTTAGAGGTCAATGTCTATGTCTCCAAAACTCTGGCAGATACAAGCAATTCTTTCCCAACAACTAACTAGCCAATATCTGTCTGGAAATACCATGGAGCAGGTCCACAAGTTTTTTATAGTTCAAAGCATGTGTGTGGTGGACTTGTGGGGAGGTATATATTCTCCCTCCACTGCTAGATATCCCAAATCCCTACAAATAGCCTCTTTCTTAGCCTTGAACACCAGGAGATAAAGCTTGAAGTAGAGGGTATTTGTGCTATAAAGGTATCCAAGCTTAAGGAATGGGAGTGAAGAGTGAGGGAGGAGAGCAAAGCAAGTAAGAAAGGAGTAGGAGATGTGTGACTGACCTGGATGTCACTAAGTATGACTGATTGCACACCTTGTTGGGATTGTGGCTGAAAGCTGTAATAAACACTGCATCTGCATCTCGGGATTATTTTTTTGTTAGCCAAGAAAAAGAGAAGAATTTATCTATTGGTTTCCTCCCCTCAATGGCTAAATTTCTCTTCTACGAAACAATAACTGCCCTACACTTCCAATTTGAAATGTATGAGCACCAGGCAGGGGCCCTGAGGTTGGATTTAATGTTAGAATTCTTTGCCATCTGGAAAGGATAAGAAACAGGTTTATTTTTAAATTCATAAGCCTGAATCTTTTGTCTTCTGAATTTTGATTGAAAATAAACATCACTTATAACTAATTTATCTTTATCTTTATCTTATCATATACAGCTAAAATAAACAAGTGGATTTATATTCTTCCCATGTGAAAAATACACTCATGTCCTTGTAAGACCTCTAAGATATTCTCAAAAGTCTCACCTATTATGGCATTCAGCTCAAGCTCAAGGTTCAAGATTCCATCGTTTTAGTCAGGTCCAGGGGTAAGTGAGTCTCCTGGGGTGTATTTCCTCAGAAGCGGCACATTGAGTATGGTTTCTCTCAGTATGAATATCTGTGAACTAAAGAGACAAATTCTTAACTCCTTCATCCCATATTCAACATATAATGGTGATATATGCATAGGATATTCCAACAGACACATTCAAAAGAGGGAAAATGGGATATGCACAACAAACACTGATCCATAGCAATTTTGAAATCTAGCTGGGCTTACATTGCCAATTTACTGGTTAGAATTCAGTTTATTGCCTTGAAATGATTCTCATTGCTCTTTGCTGTGCCTTTTTTGTTCTTGGTTCTCACTTCTGGTTCACCCATCCTTTTCCATAAGAAAGTATTGGCATTTCCAATTGAAGAGATTCCTCAGTCTGCTTTCTGTTCACAATAACTGGGGAGTATAAAGCCCTTTCTATATTTTGTACTGTTTCCGCCACTTTTAGTCCAAGCTGCTGATGTTTCTACCATTAAAACACTCCTATGATTGTGTTATCACTCATACCATTAGACAAAAGCCACAAACATAAATCTCCTCAAGATGAGCCCCTTTAGACCTCAGGTTACCTGTAGGACTTTGTGGGAAATACCCTTAAGATTTTTTATAAGCTCTGTTTTTGATTAGAGAAGATCTAATAGGCACTGCCTTAAGACCTTAGAAGCCTTTTTTATGTCTGAGAGATTCTCTAATGCATTATGTTAGAAAAAATTTAAAGTCTCACCCTGGAAATAATCTTTGGTCTGAAGCTATGTCTTAATTTTAGAATCATTTGCCATCTGGAGAAGATAAAAACCAACTTTATTTTCAAATCTGTAAGTCCCATCTCTTTCATTTATCCTGTAATTTTTTTTACAGTTGGTAGCTCCACCCTGTCCTCCTAATGCACATGCAGACCCTTAGACCCCATACTGCTTCATTCCCCTTATTGTGTATGTGTCAGGGGACAGAATTTTCCAATTGTCCAATTGTAACCCATTTCTTTTTATCCTCAATTTATTATACACAGCCAAAAGAAACAAGTTGGCGCTTTTAATATTCCACCTGAAAATCTACTTGGCCAAATCTACCAGCTCATTGGATTCATTAGGCAAAAGTGTTTCCAAACTTTTCACCTCTATGTAACAAGGGTCTCCTTTCCTCCAGCTTCCAGGAACACTTTTGTCAATGTCCTTTAATCCATTACTGAAAGTCTCTTTGAGGGCCATCAAACTTCTGCTGTTAGCCTCTTCACAGATGCTATTATAGCATCCCACTCGCGGTACCAAAACATATTCTGGTTATCTATTGCCGAGTAACAATAATTACACCAAAACAATGGCCAAAAATAATAACAATCATCTATTTTGTTTACAAATCTGGGAATTGACTGGACTCAGCTAGGCAATTCTCACTCAGGATCTATCATGTGGTTTAAAACAGAGAGTGGCTGGGGCTGACCTCATCTTGAAATCTTCTTCACACATGCCTAAAACCAGTACTGGGAAGACTCAAACAGCTGGGGTAGGTGCATCTGGGCATCCTTCATGAGAAAGGACTCTCTCTCTCTCTCTCTCTTTCCTTCTCTCTCTCTCTCTCTCTCTCTGTGTGTGTGTGTGTGTGTGTGTTCAATAATCCCAAAATCCATTTTCATGTTCAATACTCTGCTACAGCGACTCACAGAATTCACCAGAGCTGTTATATGTACAGTTATGGTATTTGACAGCAAAAAGATACAGATTAAAATCAGCAATGGAAAAAGGTGGTTAGGGAAGAGTCTAGGAGACACCAAGGGAAAGCTTCTAGTTGCCTTCTCCCAGTGGAGTCATCGAGATAGCACGTAACTTTTCCAGCAATGATGTGTGGCAACGTTCACAAACTATTGCCAACAAGGGAAGCTCACTCAAACTTTGGTGGCCAAGGTTTGGCCAAGTGTTTTCATTGAGGATTACACTGGCATGGCTGACCACCCCCATGCCTGACCTCAGCTCTTCAGCCCCTCCAGAGGTCAAGCTGATACCACAGCCCAAAGTCTGCTACCATTATTCACATTATTATTAACTATCTGACATGGCCCAAAGTTTCAGTAAATAAGAACACTCCAGGGGCTGAACAAGGACCAAACCTTCTTTGAAATGTGAAGAGTTTGAACAATTACCCCTGTGGAGTTAATTCTTTCCACGTTATCTAAGAGTGGCCAGACTACAAATATGGTGGCTGAAGATTCCCAGAACTGGAGTCACAGGAGAAACCACAGCAGCCATGTGGCATAATCTAGCCAAGGCCTAGACGTCAGTCACTCAGCATAACTCTGCTTCATTCTATTCATCAAGCCAATCACAAAGGCTGCCTGCGTTCCGGGGATTGGTTCATAGACGCCACTTCATGATGGGAGAACTATCAAAGCATTTATGGATAGATTTTTTAAACCACCACAGACGGTGACCAGTACTCACCCACAAAGTAACAGGAAAAGCTCTTCCTGTCTTTCCTGACTACTTATAAGAATTATTTTTCTTTTTGCCTCAACCTAAAGAGAAAGCACCTTCAAGTAAAAAGAAATAAACACAGAGAATTCTTTAATCAAGGCAAAAATATAAAGTCTAGGCTCGAACATAAAGACTTCTCTTGACCTTAAGGAGAAGCTTTTTTGAGCAACTTAGAGCTGCTGCCTACTGTGAAGGAGGCGACCACGGGACCCCAGAGCCCCCCAGGAGGGCCTGAAGTCATGCTGGTCCCTTTCACCAGATTTGCCTGGAGGAATTGCATCTGTTCTTAAAAACTACTCACTAGACTCCCTTTCTTCTTTTTTTCTGTTTTTTTTTTTCCCTCCTACTTCAAACCCTATATATACAAGTTTGTATGAACACCCTTCTTAAATCCTCGTAAAGAAACAATATGTATGTAGCAAACCTGATAGATGTCTTTGAAAAATATACCTCTTTCTACATGGCACAGGCAATGACATTTATAACCTTGTTATTTTCTCTCATGAAAAAAAATTTTTTTTTAATAGAGACAGAGTCTCGCTCTGTCACCCAGGCTGAAGTGCAGTGCCACGATCTTGGCTCACTGCAATCTCCGCCTCCTGGGTTCAAGGGATTCTCCTGCCTCAGCTTCTCACGTAGCTGGGACTACAGGCACATGCCACCACGCCCAGCCAATTTTTGTATTTTCAGTAGAGATGGGGTTTCACCATGTGGGCCAGGCTGGTCTCGAACTCCTGACCTCAGGTGATCTGCTCCCCTCAGCCTCCCAGAGTGCTGGGATTACAGGCGTGAGCCACCGCACCTGGCTTCCTCTCATGAGGAATTGATTTTTAACTTATTCCTTTCAACACTTTTTCATTTAGCCTGCCACATTAATAGCAGGCTTTTAGAAATCGAATCTTCTTTTATAAATGAATCCAAATCTCTCCGAAGGCAGAAAACTTCTCGGCCTCAGAAAAAAAAAACAAAACAAAAAAAAACATGGAATTGCCAATCCACTGAGCCTGTTGCCTAGCTCCAGCGTGGGTTCCAACCTCTTTCCACAAGGGGGAATTTCTGCAGGTGGTCTGTGATTCAAAGAATAAAAGCTCAACTGTTCAGGGAAACATCCTGCTCATTCACATCCAGCTCCTGACTGGAGAGCCGTAGCACAACTGTGCCAAGGAAAAACCAGTCTACAGAAATGCGTATCCAACTCACAAAGCCAGAACGTGGTGAGTCATTAGGAATCCCTTGCAGACGTCTCTCTTGCAAGGCATTTCCAAATGCAGCCACCTAACAATGAAAGGCACAACAACCTTGGCCTGAAATCCTGCTGAAATCCAGATCATCATCTTGGAAAAGAGCATTAGCCACGGTCATCATGGCTTAGAAAGTCCTCCTAGGTAGTTACTTTGCATTCCTGGGAACCTGGTCAAACTTTCATTCAAAGTGAACAGGTGCAGAGTATGTAAAAGGGAGACTGTAGAGCCAAGGGAATTATCTTTCTAGGTTTCCAATAAATGTGGCCTTATTTGCAGCACAAAGAACACTGTCGATGGTTAAAACACAAAATGATTTTGAAGTTTAATTTAAATGTCACCCTCCTGGCTATTTGTGTTTGTATTTCACTTCGCTTGAACAATAAAGCAGCTTGGATGGTTTGGGGCATGCGGTTAAGCCTTTTAATTTCCTGGCCCTCATGCACTACTGCTCACACGGCAGGGTGACTGCCCTTAGCACAGAGGCAGAATTTTTAAATTGTTCATTGCTATCTTTGGCCTAGCATCAATACAATGTTTCGTGCACACGTCCTGTTGTCATATCCATCCAAACCAAACTTTGATGACTTCTAGGTCCCTCAATACTGTAGCAACTGCTCTTACAACCTGTTAACCACCCCATGACAAGCTGTAGACAGGAATTCCTCAAAGATATGGCCCACGTCTTAAACAGAATGAAAGGGAGCACTGGAGAAATTCTAAATCCTTCCACACTTGTGAATAAATTATTTCTTTGCTGATGATAGAACTCAGCATCTCAGGAAAATATTTTCCAAACAGTAGAAAAGTTATTTGAAGTGTTCTGAGACTGTTTCCTTTTCCTTTTCAGTGGGCTGGGAGTCTTTTATCAACAAGAGTAGCTTCTTTGGAAGTAGATCTTTGTAATCAGGAGGCAACTGTGCCATTAATTTACCAGGGTATGAATCAGCCTAAGCATGTCCACATTTTTTTGCCATTTGATTGTGTGTTCTTTCATACTCTGATTCATCTCCAAACCAAGCTGCTTTGTTCTCCCTTATTTTCAGATTAGCACAGCTTAGAGCCAGGATGATGGAAGATTCAGCGCTGAGAGAAAGAAGACCCATTTCCCAAGAGTAGTATCTTCGAATGCAAACATTCACACAATTGCTTTTTATCATTATTTGGGTCAAAAGTGCACGACATATGAAAAAACAACAGAGGACATACTACCTCTGTGTGTTTTAGATGGCATCCAATTTCAACATGTCATTTTGGAGAAGAATTTATAAGTAAAAAACACTTAACGGAGCTCTGGCCACCATTCTGATATAAGTGCACTACAGCAGCAAAGATTAATAAGTATTTGCTCTCACTCTTCAAGGAATTTACATTCTGGCAGGGAAAATGGAGGAGGCAGAAATGTACACAAATAATAGAGTTGGGTGAAAATAAAGGGAGGAGCAAGAGGGAGGAGTCTGGGAGCAGGTGGATGTTAAAGAGTCTAACCAGGATCTGGAGGCTGAGAGCAAACTAGATGGAAGAGGAGCTATTTTAAAACTGACTCTCAGCAGTTTATTTTAGAGTTATTGATGAATTTGAAGATAGAAGATGAGACAAGATCAGGGGCAAGATATTAAATACACCTGGCCCTCCAAATAGGATAATGTCATGCCAGCCTACCTCACTTTGCCCTCAAGCCATCATCCAGGAATAGGTTACAAAATTTGAAGATTACCAGGTCAGAGAGCAGCAGACTACAGCCCACTACCAGTGTTTGCTAAGAATGGTTTATACATTTCACATTTAAACATTTATAGGTGGTTGAAAATATCAAAAGAATATCTCATGACACATGCAAACTATATGAGATTTAGTGTCCATAAATAAAGTTTCACTGGAGCATAGCCACACCGACATCTTTGCATATCGTTCATATCTGTCCATGTGATACGACAGCAGAGTTGAGTAGTTATAATGCAGCTTGTATAGCCCGGAAAGCCTAAAATATTTACCATGTCATTCTACAGAAGTTTGCACAACCCTGCTCTAAATGGTATAGTCTGTGAATGTCCTTGCATAACTTAGAAAGAGTTGCTGGCAGAAAATAAAGGTAATTCTTATTATATATGTTGAGACCCAACAGCAAATAAATCACAGTGTCTATCCCACACATTGACTCCTTTTTACTTCCTGTGCAATAAGACAAAATTGGCTAAAATGTCACTAGACTCTGAAATAATAAATGCTATCATTCAGTTAGTGGAAGATGATTGCTTTCCATCTTCCCAACAAAAGAAGCCAGGAAAATGAGACTTAAGTCACTTAGAATTTAGAATTCTTCAAAAGAAGAATGTCCACACTGATAGGAAGAAAGTGACACCTGGGGATGAAAGAAGGTTGCCATCCATTTTCTCTGCATTACTATAACTTCCTGCCTCTCCAGCTCAGAGCATAAAATAAGGTCTCATTACCTAGAATAGTCAAATAAGTCTGGTTCCAAACATTAAGCATGAGACTTTCTGTTGCCTCTGACTTCTGAGCAGGGTTCTGGATGCAGGACAAAGATGAGGAGGACTCCCCACTAATTTGCCCTGATGCTGCCTACAGAGCTTATCAGGCCTTCTAAGGAGACTGAAATTCATGCTCCTTGATGCAGCCTCCTCGGTGCCTGCCTCCTGGTTTGACTGCATGTCAGCAAACTCCAACAAAGGAATGCAGAAGCCAGTCGGCCTCAGTCTGATGTGCCACTTACTATATGGCTGATGGGAGGCTGATTAATGGCCCTCAAAGGGATCCAGGTCTTAATCACCAGACCTTGTGAATGTCACATTATAGACAAAAGAGACTTTCCAGATCTGATTAAGGGGACATAACTTGAGATGGGGGAGATTATCCTGGATTACCTGGGAGGGTCCTAAATGTAATCACAAGTGTCTTTATAAAAGAGAGACAGAGAGAGACACAATTACAACAGAAGGAGGCAATGTGATAACTGAAGCAAGATACTTCACCACTCACTTTGAAGCTGAAAGGAGAGGTCATGAGCCAAGCAATGCAAAGAACACAGCTCTAGAACGATGAGGACACATGGACACAAGGTGGGGGACAACACACACTGGGGCCTGTTGGGGGCGGGAGGATGGGGGAGGGAGAGCATCAGGAAGAATAGCTAATGGATGCTGGGCTTAATACCGAGGTGATGGGATGAACTGTGCAGCAAAACACCAAGGCACGTGCTTACCTACGTAACAAACCTGCACATCCTGCACATGTACCCCTGAACTTAAAATATTTTTTAAAGAATATTTAAAAATAGTTAATTTACAAAAAAAAAAAAAAAAAGAATGCAGCTCTAGAAGGTAGAAAAGCAGGAAAAGGTGTTCTATCCTCGAGGCTCTGGAGGAAACATGGCCCTACCAGACCCTCAATTTCAAGCCCAGTGAAACTGATTTTGGAATCTGACCTCCAGAACTACAGGAAAATAAGTATGTGTTGTTTTCATCCACCCACTTTGTGGTAATTTGTTACAGCAGCCATAAGAAATGAATACATACTCATCCTATGCCTCAGTTTTTTCACGTGTAAAGATATGGATAACAATAGGACTTGCTACAGTAGGTTTCAGAGAGAGTCAATAAATTCTTTTTTTTTTTTTTTTTTTTTTTTTTTTTGAGACAGAGTCTCACTCTGCCGCCCAGGCTGAAGTGCAGTGCTGCGATCTCAGCTCACTGCAACCTCCGCTCCCAGGTTCAAGCGATTCTCTTGCCTCAACCTCCTAAGTAGCTGGGATTACAGGTGCCCGCCACCATGACTGGCTAATTTTTTGTATTTTTAGTACAGACAGGGTTTCACTATGTTGGCCAGGCTGGTCTCAAATGCCTGACCTTGTGATCTACCCACCTCGGCCTCCCAAAGTGCTGGGATTACAGGCATGGGCCAACACACCCGGCCAATAAATTCTTATATAGAGAAGTAGTGGGAGAAGAGGAAGGCAAGGGAGGCACTCTCCTTGGGCATAAAATTTAGCAGATGTGAAAAACTCATTAACCAAGACAGTATGTGAGTACACATTTTTTTTAAATCACAGTGCAAAAAATGTTACTGAACAAAATATCAAAATTATAAATAAAGACAGGAAGAATGTAACTGATTTTTCCTTTTGTCTCAGACTCCAACACTGCTCAACACGGCACTTTCAGTGATTTTGCTGTTACTTAAAATTTTGCTACTTTGCTCACCATAGACTTTTTGTATTAATTTCTATTTTTTGAATATTGCATCAAAACAGTATTTTTCTTGATGACTGTTTTTGGAATCCCCTTTCGTGTTGTGTCTGAGGCCTCCCTGTACCCCACAAGGAGTATTGTGCCCAGCATATACCAAGAACTTCAACAAATTTTAGCTCTTACTCCTACCCACATCTCCCAAGACCTCCACCAGGCTGTCCAAGAAGTCCAGCCTCACAATCACACAGCAGCAATAAGGGCAGATTTCTCTAATCCGATGAGGCCAGCCCAATCCATTCCATTTTTATCATGGGGAACCTAATTCTCTGGCTAGCACCAGTGAATGCCAATCACATCTATTCACTTTTGCTACAGCATGATTCATCAGTCTTAGAGGCTAGATCCTTAAACTAGGTTGAGGCTTTTCAACTGAGGCAAAGATGAGGAGAGAGGAAAGATATCTTGAATTCCCAACTCCTTCATGATTTTCTGAAATTAGTCAGTGTGGCAAGTAATAATCACAAGAGATAACATTTCCTGAGTGCTTAGCACACTGTTAAGGGCTTTATGAAACCAAGATTCTGGGAAGTCGGTACTACTATTTACTTCCGTTTTATTGACAATGAAAGTGAGACTTAAAGAGGTTAAATAATCCACCGCTGCAAAATGAAACACTAAAGCTGATTTTTCTAGGTGTCTACATTTGCTCATTGGCCCCTCAGCTCTAAGAATTCTTCTTTTAGCCTTTTTCCAACTCTGCCCCTTTGCCCAAGGGTCTGGCTCTTTCATTAATTCCTGCAGGGCTGTGTTAAGACTTCTATTTTTTTTTAACCAAACTCTATAGTTATAGTAAGGATAAAGACCTTGTTTTCATCCCAGTAACCCCTTCTCATTAATTCAAGCCACCACCTCCCTTTGCCAGACCAATAACTGGAAGAATCTAGGAAACGTGGGGGTCCATCAGAGCATCTCTTTTAGTACATCCCCTGCTTTCACTTTCTGGGAGAGGCTGATCAATGTTTCCTTGATCTCCCGCTCCATTTTCTCTGGAGTTCTGCAGCAATGCCTTTAGCCTGAACACAAACGCAGATACTTGGGCTCCCACTCAGTGAAAAATAGCAAGAAATTCCCAACATTCCCAGCGGTAGTTCAACATTCTGTAAATACTTGGCCTCGGTGTCAGAAGCATTGTTCACCTTGAGAGTGAACGGCTTCAAACATGGCACTTCTGAGACACTTTGTCACAACCCTCCTCACTTTCATTTTGTACCTGCCACTTTCACCCAGGTGCAGTTGGCCTCAGCCATGCATCGAAGACCTCTTCTCAAGGCTGGAGTAACAATGTCAAGAACACTCTCAGTATTGGATACTTTATTATTTCTACCACGGGATGAACAGCCTTTAAGGAGATTGGTCACAATACACTGACCTATGCACAAATGATCAGACTTGGAGCCATGAAGCTATTCTTATGCCCAGGGAACCTGGTCACATTAGGCTGTGTGCTCCTCCTGCTCTCAAGCCCCAGATAAGGGGCTTTCCACATAGTGCCTTGTCCTAATATCTTAATAAAAATAAGAGAGTCATTAAAAACTCCTGGGAAGTTGCATACGTATTCTCTTACCTCCTCTACAGGAAATGAGCTGAATCACTGCCACCAAACTCAACCATCGAAGAGAATACACACTCTTTAAAAATTTTTCTATACTTCATCTTATTTTGGTTGTTTTTGTTTTTGCTTTGTTTTCGTTGTTCGTTTGTTTGTTTTGAGATGGAGTTTCACTCTTGTTGCCCAGGCTGTAGTGCAGTGGCACAATCTCGGCTCACTGCAACCTCTGCCTCCCAGGTTCAAGTGATTCTCCTACCTCAGCCTCTTGAGTAGCTGGGATTAGAGGCGCACACCACCATGCTAGCTAATTTTTTTTTTTTTTTTTAGTAGAGACAGGTTTTCGCCATGTTGGCCAGGCTGGTCTCGAACTCTTGACCTCAGATGATCCACCCTCCTTGGCTTCCCAAAGTGCCGGGATTACAGGAGTGAACAACCATGCTCGGCTGGTTGTTTTTGTTTTGTTTTGTGTGGTTTTTCTTTGTTTTTTCTGTTTGTTTTCTTTTTGAGCTTGTATTCTCCTGGGATTTCAAAAACATAACCTCAGGGTATCTCTTCTCCCTTACCTTCCATACCTGTTGCTATGTTTATGTTGGGGCAGTGGCTTACTTGGTGCTGAAGTGTTGGGGTGACAAGGGCAGGGGAAGTCTCTGTGTCCCTAGTGGTCAATCCATCCAAGAGCCTTCAAGATGGCTCTCACTCTCATCCACAGGGCTTCATTCGGGCTTGATGACTCAGGCTCTCTGCTGGTTCCCTGCCATACCTGAAAGCACAGAACTCATTCCATTGCTTGCTGTGGCTGGCTGGTAACTAGGAATTTTGGTTATCTATCTGTGGGCTACCTGTCTGGCCTTACATTACAGCCATTCTCTCTCTGGGAGCTTCTGCCTCATCAAGGCATCTTTCTCTCTCTGGCCCCACAAATCAATGTAGGGTTTTGCAGATTTCCTACTGTGGACTATGCCCCAAAACCATTGTTCTAATCACTACAATCATTACTAACCATCTGGGTTCTTCATTTTCCCAGAATGGGAACCGTAAGGCCAATATTTTGTCATGTGAGTGGCTACAGAGAAGGTTGCCGTCCTGCTGTCAGTGTCCATGTTCCCCATTCCTTCGTGATATGTGTGACAAATTGCAAAGAGAGCTGCAATTCCTCACCCCTTCCTGCCCATTTGCAATGTGTCTTCATAGCTCCTCCCATCAAAGCGAAAGTTTTTTCTCCACTCGAATCTGGGGTGCCCTTGTGACTTTCTTTGGTCAATTGAAAGTGGCAGAACTGATGCAGTGCCTGTTGGGATACAGGCCTGAGGGAGCAGTGCACATCTGCCCACTCTTGAAATCTTGCATCCACCATGTGAAGAAGCCAAGGTTAGCTCGCTGGATGATGGAGGCACAGGACCACGTTTCCTCATGGCCCCAGCCAACTCCTAGACAATCCCTAGGCATAGGAGGGAGGCCATGAACCGTAATGAAGACCCACGACCTAGCTCAGACACAGTCAACTAAGGCTGTCTCAGTTCAGCAGAACTCGGGCAACGGTAAATAATGTTGGTGTTAGGCACTCCATTTGGGAGCAGTTGGTCCTACAGAAAAGCTAACTGATATTCTTCATAACATTTTGTCTTTGCCTCAAATCCTCTGGAATTCCCTAAGGCATTACACTTTTGAAACACTTACCTCTTTGTCTCTCCCCTTAGGCAATAAGCCTGGAGCCAATGATCTGATTGAATTATAGGCAGTGGAAGGTAAAAGATGAAATAAATTGAGAAAAAATAAGCAAACAAAACTTATCACACCTTAAATATTTTGCCAAGTACACTCTACCTGCCAGGGAGTGTACTCTACCAGGCCACAGATTGTGAGAGTCCATCATTTTCAGTCTCATTACAGTTTTCTTCTGTAGCCCAAAGCATCTCTAATTTGTTGAATTCCTCTCTTCTGTGTGCACAGTCATGTAATCTGGTTATAGACACAGCCTCAGATATCAGTGAGTTTTGATCCTGAGTTAGCATTCAATGGAATTTGGAAAGCTGCTCCTCCCCCAATATTTCCAAGGAGCACTCACATTGGCTGACCTAATCCAGCAGGTCTTTGGGGGTTAATTTTGTCAGGAAATGCCAGCATCCCAAATCCCTATTAATGCCTGCTGATTTTGACCCATAACTGTCCCCTCCAAAAACACACAGATACACACACACACACACACCATATACTTCCAGTATTACCCAGACCCTGTGCACTTCAGAGTCAATATTTTTTACTCTGGTGGTTGGTCATACCAGCCTCTAGCATCACCATACCTTGAGCCCAGAAACAAATCTTCCCCACTAATATTCTTCAAGCCTGGACATAGTTTTCTCTCAACTCTCCAGAAGAACAAGAAAAGACTTAAAAGGAAGCCTCAGGAACCCCCAGGATATTCACTCTCTTACAGGAAATGGCTCAATCCCAGCCCCTACATTCAACCATTGGTGGAAAAGCTTTATTTTTAGTCCACAACTTAATTTTTTGAGCTGCTCAAAAAACAAAACCAAAAAAACAGTGTAGACTATTCAATCATTCATAGTCCCATGTGGGAGACAATAAATAAAATAAGTTAATGAAGGGAGGAGACAACTTCTGAAAGTCACCTTTTTTTTTTTTTTTTTTAATTATACTTTAGGTTTTAGGGTACATGTGCACAATGTGCAGGTTTGTTACATATGTATCCATGTGCCATGTTGATTTCCTGCACCCATTAGCTCGTCATTTAGCATTAGGTATATCTCCTAATGCTGTCCCCGCCCCCCCCACCCCCCACCCCACAACAGTACCCGGAATGTGATGTTCCCCTTCCTGTGTCCATGAGTTCTCATTGTTCAATTCCCACCTATGAGTGAGAACATGCGGTGTTTGGTTTTTTGTCCTTGCGATAGTTTACTGAGAATGATGTTTTCCAGTTTCATCCATGTCCCTACAAAGGACACGAACTCATCATTTTTTAAGGCTGCATAGTATTCCATGGTGTATATGTGCCACATTTTCTTAATCCAGTCTATTGTTGTTGGACATTTGGGTTGGTTCCAAGTCTTTGCTATTGTGAATAGTGCCGCAATAAACATACGTGTGCATGTGTCTTTATAGCAGCATGATTTATAGTCCTTTGGGTATATACCCAGTAATGGGATGGCTGGGTCAAATGGTATTTCTAGTTCTAGATCCCTGAGGAATCGCCACACTGTGAAAGTCACCTTTACAACATAGACCAGATAAAAAATACTCAATTTACATGAGCAAACAGCAGAATCTGGATGGCAACAGATGGAAATGGCAAGGTTTTCTCCTAAGAATCATAGATAACTACTAGTCTTCCATTTACGGAGCTTAAAGGACCCCTTTAAAGAAGACATTCAGCTTCAAAAGATTGTAGGTTATTTTCTACAGGAACTTCAACTACCGGTAACTTCCACCCTGAAAAGGCAATTCTCTGTCTATATATTTGAAAATATTATTTCTTCTTCCCCAGGCACCCCACTATGGAGTTTATTTTTTCTCAGTCTTTGAATGTAAGATGCAGTTGTTTTCGCCTGGAATGACTGAAGGGTTATTCTGCCTTTGAGCTATGTATTCATTATTTTATTCTCTAGTTCCATAATTCTGTGCCACACATAAAATATTGTCAGTGTTGACTTGTCACTGAAAAGGACAGCCCTACCAATTATAGAGAGAAGTAGTTCTCAGTCTCTTCACTTCTCCATTTCTTCACTGAGAAGCAGAAAGCGAGAAATAATTGCTGAAAAAGTCCCGCAGAGGCAGTGTAGGACATACCTAGGACTTGAGAGTGGCACCATTATGATTCTTTTTTTTGAGACAGAGTCGCGCTCTGTTGCCCAGGCTGGAGTGCAGTGGCACTATCTCGGCTCACTGCAAGCTCCGCCTCCCGGGTTCACGCCATTCTCCTGCCTGAATCTCCCGAGTACCTGGGACTACAGGCGTCCATCACCATGCCCAGCTCATTTGTGTATTTTTTGTATTTTCAGTAGAGACGAGGTTTCACCATGTTGGCCAAGCTGGTCTCCAACTCCCAACTTCAGATGATCCACCCACCTCGGCCTCCCAAAGTGCTGGGATTACAGATGTGAGCCACCATGCCCAGCCACCATTATGATTCTTTATGGTTCTTACCCACTAAACAAAATTGCCTTCTTTCCTTGAACATGAAAGGGACAGAGCACCTTTGGGAAGGTTTATCATCTTCCGGTCTCTTCAGAAAATAACACCTCACATTTCTCCTACTCCTAATCTTCAGTAAGTGATGATGAGCCATTGCCCCTGCTACAACAAATTGCTACTTTAAAAAATTTACTTTCAAATTTAGACAGTTTTCACAAAGAAAGAAAGAACATTTTCATGCTAGATGCCTGATCTCCCAGAACACTATGCCCTTTTAGTGGAAAGGAAACCCAGCTGGTGTTCTAGAGAACAGAATCTTCACTGCTTCTGGTTGTTAAATTGCAAATCAAAATAAAATAAAAGATCTATATAAATAGACATTACAAATGACTAATGAACAGAGCCTAAAGGTAAGATACATCAATAGCTTGGGAAATGCCCAAATTTCTGCTTTTCAGCGTTGTTGGAAATACTATTAAGGACATTATGTT
The DNA here is from genome assembly GCF_009828535.3 of Hylobates moloch. NCBI lineage: Eukaryota > Metazoa > Chordata > Mammalia > Primates > Hylobatidae > Hylobates > Hylobates moloch. The sequence goes on from NW_026652289.1 coordinate 16,511,636, forward strand.
TCATTTTGCTTTCATCATTTGCTTAATAAAAATGCATGGTAGGACATTCCCATTTATTTTTCTACTCTGAGAACATTAAGTCAAAAGCATCTCCAGTTTTACCCATCACCTAAAGAGTTATTTATCTGTAACTTTTGAATATGGCATTACATGTTTTTATACGTTATAGCATCTTCCTTGCAAAATGTACCCAAAAATATGACTCTAGGTTAAACAAATAATAATAGTCCATCAGGGAAAAATGAAATGGTGCTAGGCGAGGAAGGAAAAGATCATCGCAAGTAGAGTCCTCAAAAGAAATGTAAAGCTAATGAGGCAGATACGTGCAAGAGGGTAGGGGAGGCCACAAATGACAAGTGTGACAGAAAATATTTCTGTGTCAGTGGGATCTTTTCAGAGAAAGAAAGGAAAATAAGAAAAGTTTAAAACTTAGAGCCAATCCCAGCACTTTAGGAGGCTGAGGTGGGCAGATCACAAGGTCAGGAGATCAAGACCAGCCTGGCCAACATGGTGAAACCCCATTTCTACTAAAAATACAAAAATTAGCTGGGTGTGGTGGCACACGCCTGCAATCCCAGCTACTCGGGAGGCTGAGGAAGAATTGCTTGAACTCTGGAGGTGGAGGTTGCAGTGAGCCGAGATGGTGCCACTGCACTCCAGCCTGGGCGACAGAGCAAGTCTCTATCTCAAAAAAAAAAAAAAAAAAAAAAACCCTAAGAGCCACATCTTTTTATAAATAATGAAGAACCAAAGAATTTGTTTTCATAGGAGAAATACAGATAATAAAATAAAAATTAAAATGGATAATGTGGCAAAGATAGGACGCCAAGCAAAGGTTATGCTGGACACACAGAACATTTTAAGCAGCCTACTCCCATTCTCTCCCCAGCATGACTGTCAGTCTGCATAGAGTGACCTGAGAAATGAACCCAATAGATGCCTTGTGGCTTCTTGGAAAAGAGTCTTTCATTATCTTTGCCTGTGATCTCTCTTCATATGGTAAAATCCATAATAAGTCAATATCATTCCATTCACCATGACAGCATCTTGGGCTCCTCTCCATAAGGAAAGATGGGATTGGTGGCTTTGTGGCTGATCCTTTATCGCAAGGATGTATCATGTGCTTCCTATGTAAAATGGGAAGAATTTTACCAATTATATGAATTATTATTACTGTAACCTCTCCCCATTTACCCCACTAAAGTCTTCTTTGCTTGGTAGTACATTAACAGCCAGAATGTGATAACCTCTGCCCAGCTCCCTTGCTGTGAAAGGGCACTAAAATACTCAGGGCTGACTCTACTTTTTCTCAGACTACCTGGGTTGGTCATTTTTATTCCTTCCATCCTACTTACCCATGTCATACTCTGGATATTTGAAAGAACTTCTGATCATGAATGATGGAGAGATGTTGTAGAACCTTAAATGGGCTGCCAATTTTTTCATTTCATGAGTATTTATTGAGCACTTCTTTTGTGCCTGGAATAGTGTTTGGGGCTGGAGACATAAACCCGAGGACTCAGGCAGCTCACTCTCAGGCGGAGGAGGCATCCTGGCTATAAATTATGGGGACAACAATGTGTTGGGTGCTTTTGGAGTTGTGAACTGTAGGCACCGCCTTCTCAGAGCTTCCAGAAAACAGCAGAGGCAGCTGTAGAGTTTGGACAGAGGGGTCATAGGTCTATCTAAACTTCTCTAGTCCGCTATAATGACCCCTATTCTGTGCTCTTCATTGTTTTCTTTGAAGAGCGCCCAGGCTCCCACCATCTGGAGGAGTAATAGGGGATGGATGCCATGGCGCAGAGCTGCCCAGGCTGCCCTGCCTGCGGCCTGCTCTCTGCTGTCCCTGCAGGGCCTGCGGTAAATTGGCTCATTTATTCCCAGAAACATTTTCTTGAACCTAACAACATCCTCCATCATTTAAAAAGCAATTCCTGAATTCCCGCTGCCACAGAAGGGAAGCAGAGACAGTAATCCTGAGCCAGAATCTCTCTACAGGGGCCCTGTGGCTCCCCACATCAGCCATGGGTGTGTGCTGAGTTTTTTGCCTCAGGTATGGACAGCAGGTCATTGACAAGGGACCAAACCAATTTCATTCCTCCCCACGGGAAAACATTTTTCTGAACCCCACTGGCACCCTCTCTTTGGGCCCACAGATCTTTTGCTTATCTCTTCTAAAAAGTGAAAACATTTAAAAAAAAAAGAGAGAGAGAAAGACAGAGAGAGAAAACACCACCACACTGGTGTTTCCTGTTTTTTCAACTTAACAAGCCAATTGTTTATGTGTCTCTTTCCTACTTGAAAAAAAGAATAAAGAATACACCCAAGGGTGCAGATAGGGTGGGGTTGGAGGAGGCCAGCCTTCAGGGAGAGTACTGAGCACCTATAGGGGAATGTGTCTCCAGTTCAGAAAGGTTTTCCCTCAGTCTTCGCTCATTCATGGCAGCCCTTGAGGAAAGACTCCCCTTGAGGAAAGACCCCCATAGACCAAGCTGGTTAGCCAGACACTGCGGCTCTTTCTTCATTTTTTCCTGGTTGGTACCAGCCCAAGGAACACAGACCCTAGTGTTTCCTTTGCAATGTGCTCCCTGTGTCCCAGGCAATTCATTAGCATATTGGTTAGCAGGAATTTTTGCTCAGTAGTACATTAGAAAAGACCATGGAATATTGTTATTTCTAAAATTATTTTCTATTTTTCTTTTTTTTTCTTTTTTTACTATTTTTTATCTCTTCTTCCAATCAATCCCTCAAATTCCACCACCATCCGCATTCTCCCAGGGGTCCTCACGATTATGTTTAGCCCAACTCTCACCACAGGCTTCAGAGGCTGTTTCCTCCTGATTTTCCAAATGAGGAAAAATTGGAACCTCATTTTTGTGAGCTTCAAGCTCACGACCAGCAGCAACTCAGCGCATGCTTCTGCACACATGATGTGGATGTGCTTTTAATCTTTCTTATACCTTTATAAGCAGATCCTCCCAGGCTTCTGCAGTGTAGGAGAACAGATACGGTTTTATTAAAAATAGTATCTCAATTTCAATAGCTCTAAGTTCCCACCCGCTTGATGGCAGTGCTGAAGGGAGCCCCTCAGAGCCTCCTCTGCTATTCCAGGCATTCCAGGGTGGCTTTGCAGGACAGCAAGGAGGAAATCTGCTCCTGGACTTTGATTTCAACCTCATCTGCTGTCCATTGCCTGTACCAAAGAAGGCACCTTGATGAGATATTGCTCCATGGCTTTCAGATGTTCTGAGAGAATAGGGGTCATGGATCTCTCCACTACAACTCTGGGTACCACTTGGTAGCCACCCCAAGGTCACAGGCTGCCTCAGTAATACTAGGATCATGGTCTCGGTCACCTTTTCCACTTAAGCCCTGAAGTTGCTCTGCTCATGCCTGGATTCGCAAGTCCTTAGGCTTCTGACTTAACCTACTCCCTTACTAGGGTTGAGAATTGGCTCTGCCATACTCTAGAAAGGGAGTAGGACACAAGTGCCCCCAGTCCTTCCATACCTTTACTTATTCTCTTCTTTTTCCTCCAGTTGCCTTTGTCCCTACAATGGGATGAATCATGTCTTCTCAAAAGATATATCCAAAGCAATGTAAGTGCTCATCACCAGACAAATGAATAAAGAAAATGTGGTGCATATACCCAATGGAGTACTATTCAGCCATAAAAAAATGAGATCCTATCACTCATAACAACATAGATGGAACTGGAGGTCATTATGTTAAATGAAATAAGCCAGGCGTAGAAAGACAAACTTCGAATGTTCTCACTTATTTGTGAGAGCTAAAAATTTTTTTAAAAATTGAGCTCATAGAGATAGAGAGTAGAACGATGGTTACCAGAGACTGTCAAGGGTAGCTGGGGTAAGGAGTAGGGATGGTTAATGGGTATAAAAATATAATTAGGTAGAACGACTAAGATCTAGTATTTGATAGTACCACAGGCTGACTACAGTCAACAATATTTTACTGTACATTTGAAAATAACTAAGTATAATTGGATTGTCTGTAACACAAAGAAAGGACAAATGCTTGAGGCGATGGATACCCTATTTACCCGGATGTGATTGTTACACATTGCATACCTGTATCAAAATATCTCATATACCCCATAAATATGTATACATACTATGTACACACAAAAAATTAAAAATCAATAATTTTTAAAGATATGTCCAATTGCTAACCTCCAGTACACATCAATGTGACCATATGAAAATAGGTCTTTTGTAGGTCTTCACAGATACAGTTAAGGATCTTAGAATGAGATCATCCTGGATTTCAGTTGCACCCTAAATCCAATGACTGGTGTCCTTACAAGAGAAAGGAGAAAGAGATTCTAGACACAGGAAGGAAGAAGGCCATAGGAAGATGAAGACAGAGATTAGAGCAATGCTGAAGATGAAGACAGAGATTGGAGTGATGCTACAACAAGCAAGAAACACCAGGAGCCATCAGAAGCTGGAGGGGGCAAGGAAAGATTCTCCCCTAGAGCCCTCAGAGGGAGTGCGGCCCTGCAGACACCTTGATTTAGGACTTCTGGCTTCCAGAACCATGAGAGAATGCATTTCTATTGTTTTAAGCCAACAAGCTTATGGTAGTATGCGGTGGTCCTATTCTCTCAGAGGATGTGAAAGCAATACCTCATCACGATGCCTTCTTCATTATAGGTGATGGACAGCAGGTGAGGTTGAAATCATAGTCCAGGAGCAAATTTCTTCCTTGCTGTCCTGCAAGGCCACCCTGGAATGCCTGGAATAGCAGACGAGGTTTTGAGGGGCTCCCTTTAGTGCCGCCATCAAGCAGGTGGGAACTTAGAGCTATTGAAATGTAGACGCTAATTTTAATAAAACCTCTTAAAAATATAGCTGTCATCCTACTCCTGAAGCCCAACCTGTCCTTCTATTTATTTCAGCGAAAAAAATTAAAACTCAGGCAAATAGAAACTGGAGTAAAATATGCCACCAACCCCTCTAGGCACAAACAACTGAGTCCTAGCTGAGCACAGTCCTGGGTTCGTCTGGTGTCTTTTCCTTGAAGACTATTTTGTTGACACTCCTTAAACTTAAACGCTAGATTTCTTAGGGTTCTTCCTGCTAATCTTATAGACACTAGTTAGACAACATGTGAATGGACTTAAAATTAATATACGTTAACCCTACCACTCACTTTGCAACTCAATGTACTCTCCCCTGCCCACCATCAGGCAAAACAAGCCATCCATAAGTTGAGAATTTCAGAACCTACAGTTCCTGTAGTTTATGTCTAACTGCCCAAGATAAGGATTATTAGGTCTTTCCAGACTTCCTCACTCAGTATTCTAGTTGACAGCAGGCCTCTGTTCTCAGGCCACTCTCTGGAACAAACACATATTTGAATTCCTTCCAACCAACCAAACAAACAAACAAAAATAATAACATTCTGTCTCTCCACCATGTTCCTCCCTGAAGGAGGAAGAGACAATATTACTCTCTCCCCCTTGCCATACGTAAGAGGCAATCTTCTTAAAAGAGAAATAATCTTTGGGGACTATGGTTAAAAGCATCCATTTTGGCCTTAGACAGACCTGTGTAAAGTCCCGGCTCCATAATTTAGCATGTTATTGTCTCCAGGTCTTGCTTCTTTCTTAACTAAAAGGGGAAGAGCCCCACAGTTATACACAGAATACAGCGAGATGAGGCAGTTGTAGAAGTAAACAGAAAGGACTGTAGAGGATAAAAGGGTAATGAGTCTCTGTACAGCCCAGGAAAAGGATAAGGAGAGAAGGGTTTGGAGTTAAAGGAAACACATGAAGGACTCCTGGACCTCTAGATGTGCCAACAAGGGACTGTTGCTCAGGCATCAAGAATCAACAGAAGGTGACTGAACAGCCACTGATATAGGCCCTACCCGTAGCTTCTACATCCCTCTTCCATCATAGCACAAGCACCCAGAACCCTAATTGGTAGTGCCAGAGACACAGCAGATACTCAGAGATAGCTTATTTCCTGCATCCAGAAAGCAGAGTACATAGTGTCCAAGGGCAGGGGAGATGTATCCATGACCAGATGTTCAGAGTGTATTTGGGAGAGAACCCAAGGGGGCACATTCAGAGTAGGCTACAATAACAGGAAGACTGCTCCTTAAAGCAGTCCACACCCTGACATCTCCTGGGTGGTGATGAGTGAGTTTGTATACGTAGGCTCTCTAGGAATTCTCAGTGTCCATATACAGTCCACAGTCATCATATTGATATAATTAGGTGCCCTATGCGAGATTACTCTTTTCTTCTTTGGCAAAAGCAATTTTAGCATCTTTTTATATGGACAGGGACAAAATGTCACCTTGGGTCAGATCTCAAAAGGCCCCTTGGGTTTCACAGATGAATGACAGGCAACCCCAGAGCACATCATTTGCCTCTCAGTCTGCCAAGAGAGACTTCTAGCTATGCTTGATGTATGTAAAATATATTCTTTTATGTTAATTACACTTTCAAATATAACACAGTGTTATTTAAAAGATGTGTAGTTTACATATATTGATATTTCTAGGCAGGTATGGAAAAGAGGAGATGGAATTTGTGATACACTATGAAATGGATCACCAAGGGAAAATTTTTACAAATAGAATGGACTGTGGTTCCTGAAGATAGTAATTCTTGCCTACTTGCTTCATGGGCTTCTTAAGAGCATGAAAATCAAAATGAGATCAGAGAAATGAAAACACGATCAAGATTTCAGAAATTGAAAATAACGCTATCATTATTTTTAATTAAAGTCATTTATATGGGAACTCCATACTTCAGCTGCAAACTCGGTGACCTGGTCCTCAGGTGCACAGAAAAGTTCTAATTAAAATTTTAATAACCATCTTATTCCAGGTAGAAGGTTTCTCAACAGTGAAATAACAAACGGCCATGGTAGTTGGATTCTACTATTCCCAGGCTTCCCCATAGGCCCTGTTCCCCCAAAACACTTTGAACACAAACACATTCACACACACACACACCCGCACACTTTACACGTGTCCGGGGGCATTCTTCTGTCTTATGAGAGCAGCCCTCAAGATAGTGCCTTGGTGAGTTTAGAATATTTTTGTTTGTTTGTTCGGTTTGGTTTGGTTTTTTGAGACAGAGCTTCTTTCTTGTTGCCCAGGCTGGAGTGCTATGGCGCGATCACAGCTCATTGCAACCTCCGCCTCCTGGGTTCAAGTGATTCTCCTGCCTCAGCCTCCCAAGTAGCCGAGATTATAGGTGCCCATCACCATGCCCCGCTAATTTTTTTGTATTTTAGTAGAGATGGGGTTTCACCATGTTGGTCAGGCTGCTCTCAAACTCCTGACCTCAGGTAATCCACCCGCCTCGACCTCCCAAAGGAGTTTAGAATCTTTACAACAAGAAAAGAGAAAACTTTTTGTCTTCTTCTTAGAATCTCTTTGAATAAATTTTTAAAAGTATTCTTTTATCTGTTTCTCAAACTAGCACAGATCATCCTATTTTACCTTTTCTTTCAATTGATTTCTTTAAAAAAACAAAGCCCCCCCACCACAAAAAAATTCATGAATGATGAAAAAATGCACCACAATGTGGTTGTTGTGCATGGACCAGCCTGTCAGCAATGACCACAGCTCACCTGAGAGTAAGATTACAAAATCACACACAGAAAATTACTTTTACAATCAGCCTCCAAAGCTAATGCCCAATATACGGTACTTTCTGCTAAAGCTCCTGGAAATCTTCCCACATGCTGTACATCTACATTTGCAGACCCTCTACCAGGAGCTAAATTTATCCACTGTTTAGTGTTTTATTGGATTTAAAAGAGCTAAGCAGAGAGTTTTAAATCTAGGGGGGATATTTGATGAAATAAAAACTGGTGAAAACAAGGACAACAGCAGAGAGGAGAATGGACAAGAGGGTATTACAGATCCTCCATCTTCCTAAATGTCCATCCCTTCCAGACTTCTCCCCTCAATTTTTGTGCACCTACTCTGAACTCGACATGTGTCAGATACTGAGGGCATATGGAAATATGATAAACCAGATTTCCACACTTTAGGGAACTTAGAATCTATTTGAAGGAGTAAGACTAGCACAGGAACAATTAGTTCTCAAAATATATCAGTTAAATGAAGAATTTGGTGAATTTTAAGTGCCTTAAAATATCACCAAAAGGAAGCTCAGTGTGAACTCCCAGAGTAATCTGGAAAAGTATAAGATGAAGTGAGGGACATCAGATGAATCTTGAAAATTGGGAAGCAGGCCGGGCACAGTGGCTCAGGCCTGTAATCCCAGCACTTTGGGAGGCCGAGGCGGATGGCTCACCTGAGGTCGGGAGTTCGAGACAAGCCTGGCCAACATGGAGAAACCCCCTCTCTACTAAAAATACAAAAATTAGCTGGGTGTGGTGGTGGTAGCCTGTAATCCCAGCTACTCGGGAGGCTGAGGCAGGGAGAATTTCTTGAACCCAGGAGGCAGAGGTTGCAGTGAGCCAAGATCATGCCACTGCACTCCAGCCTAGGCAACAGAGCAAGGCTCTGTCTAGATAAATAAATAAATAAAGTACTGTTATAACTGTAAGTTTATTTCAAATACTAAGGTGATAACTATTTTATTTCCATTTTAAATTTCAGGTACCAAGCATTAAAAAAAAGTTTTGTGACTTAACCAAGATCACAGCTAGTTATTGCCAATGGGACCCGGGTCTCCTGACAACTAGACAAACTCATTCCACTAGACCTTACTGACTTGCAGTAATTTTTTGGCCCTAAAATGAAAATTCTTATTTTGGCATTCATTCAACTGAAGAAATATATAGATATACAGGTTCCCTTATATTTAAGTGCAGGATGCTCCACTGTCTTTTCCAAAACTCAAGCCATATTTCTCATTTCATTTATTTATTTATTTATTCTTTCATTCATTTCACAGATGTATTGAGCTACTGCTACATGCCTGACCTGATTCTAATTTCTGGGGATAGAAATAATCCTCTCTTAACAGAACTGGCCTTAAACAAATAATTACAATTCCTACCAAGTGGGAAAATATAGAGTCCGATAGGAAGTAAACAAAGGGAGTTCAGAAAAGTCCGATCAGGAAAGTCACCTTTAAGATGTAAAGATGCCCAGTAGTTAAGTGATAAATAGGGACACCTATGTTTCTGCAAGACAACACAGCATGTTCAGGAAACTGAAGGAAGACTTGATGGCTACACCAAGTGAACAAAAAGCAGAGCATTTGAAGAAGGTGGACAGTTTGGTGGGGCAGGAATACTGAGTGTCCCACCCTACTAATTGCCACGGAGGTCAGGAGATGTATGGTCAGAATTAAGTTTTCAAAAAAAAATTACTCTACTTCTGCATGGTCTCCTTTACAGAAGGGAGTGGGTTAAAATAGTCACCAGGAGTCTAATTATTAGGCCATTGTCAGTCATCTGGGAGAGAAGCAGTGCTAGCATGGAGTAAGATTGTGGCAGTGGCAACAAAAACAAGTGGATGTATGGCAGAGCTGTCTAGAAGGCAAAGCCAACAACAGTGGTGTTTGGCTGCAAGAGAAAGAGAGGGAATGGTCAAGGGTGACAACCCAGATGATTGACAAGTGGGAGGATGGTGATTACCAATCCCTGAAACGGAGAAGAGAAGAAAATGAATCAAGTTTGGGATGGGTTAAATTTGAGTCATCTGGAAACCTTCTAAATGGAAATGTGAAATAGACAATTGGATATTCTAGCCTGGTACTCCAGAGAGAGGCCTGGGTTAAGGATAAAGTTGTAGAAACCATACAGCATGGGAATGCATGAGACCTTAGAGGAAAGCATGTGGGATGAGAGGACAAGAGTGCTTAGAAAAGACTCCCCAGGGAATCCAATAGCCAAGGGTTATGTAGCGATGAGTGACAGCAAAGGACACTGGGAAGCCATCACAATAGGAGACAAATTAAGGCTAGGATGATACCATGAATGCTGATAATAGCATAGGCACATTAATGACAAGCTTTCTTAAGTCATCTTGAAAACATCTGTATTGGTCCATTTTCACACTGCTATAAAGAACTTCCCTGAGACTGGGCAATTTGTAAAGGAAAGAGGTTTAATCGACTCAATTCCACATGGCTGGGGAGGCCTCAGGAAACATACAATCATAACAGAAGGTGAAGCAGGCACCTCTTCACAGGGCAAAAAATCTCACCCAGCAGTATAATAACCACAGCATTCTGATCTCTTAATTTTTTTAAGTACTGGCAAAATGTACAAGAGTCATTGCAAGACACTGAAAGAAAATTTAACCCTTTGTCTAAAAAAACAATAGGGGGATTGCAAGTAACTCTCTATGACTCTGAAGTTGATCATTGAGTTTGATCATTATTGACATCCTTTGTTTCTTTGCTTGCTAACTTTTGGCAATTTTATTCAACGAGGTAAATTGTCTCACTATGTGATTCCAGTGAAATCCTTTTCCTCCTTGGAACAGGTTTTTTAAAAAAAAAATCAGCAAAAGAGAAGAGTAAAACTGTTATAATTAAGTTTTTTTTAAAAAAATTTATCTCTGGTTTTTATATTTTCATATGAACCCTGGGAGGGAAATCTGTCTTCTTGCCAATGGGATAGTACAATATTGGTGTGACCATTGGCAGTGTTGTCTATTGCTTCATTTGCCATCAGGGTTGATTTGGCTAATCAGGTTGGCTAATCCTTATTTCCCCTCCCTGTGTATTTTAACAGAACTAGTGGGCTTAGATGGACAAACTTTCCAGAAAAAGGAGGTCTGTTCTTCTGAAACAAGTAAATCAGAAAGTAAACCTCCAGATAATTCCTACATTTTGCACTTGTTGACAGAGGAGGTTCTGCCCTAAGATGAGTTATCATGGGAATCTTCTCCTTTCTCTTTCCTGTCTCAATCATGGATTTGAATTCAAATACCAAAATCCTAGTATTTCTGTATAACATTTTTATTGTGTAGTTAAGAATGCCCCATTCCATATAGACATAGAGCTTTGTGGGGCAGTATTGAGTTCCTAATGTTACTTCAAATGTTCTGTTGCCCCGGGTCACTTTAATTTAGCAGGTATCATTTAATGAGCTTCCACTGGATACAAAGCACAGGGAAGAATTCTGTAAATGATATGAAGATGTATAAAGATTGAAGGGTAGAGAAAAGCCCCAGAAAGATGTATAAACACTTTGAGCTCTTGAATCAAACCCTGTCTCTTTGGACTTTGAAAAACTTCTCAACAATGGCAGGAATCATTGCTAAGTTATGAAAACTCTGGGCCATGACCCCAAATCCACAGAAGGTTGGAATTTACCGCCACGAAAAATGCAATGTGAGCAGAGTGGGGAGGAGACACTGATGGTTAAAACCCAGAAACACATAGAGCCAAAAGTCATGCTCATAGTCATTGTATGTTCACTGTGTACCAGAAATCATACTAAGTGCTTTATATAAATAATTGCATTTTGATCTTACAAATAGCCCTGTGAGTATGTATTATTGTTTTTATCCCACTTCGTAGATGAGGAAATTTTAAAGTTTAGATGTTAAATAAATTATCCAAAGTCACAAAAATCAGTAAGTGGTAGAGCCTGGAATTGAACCCAGAGCCTAGATTCTAAGCCACTACATGCAATGAAGACTGTCTTCCTGGTCTACCTCTTTCTCTCCAGCAACCTCTCTCCCAGCCCTATCCCAGACCCCTAGCCAGTTACAGTAGATGCAGTGCCTATGGCCCACAGAACATTAGGAATCCACAAAAATATTTTAATTTTATTTAAGTCAGAAGAAAAATATTAATATAATAACAATAAATATATGATAATAAATCCAGCCTGAATTGTGTTTATCTTTATATCAACATAATCATAAAATATAATATTAGCTTATTTATTTTTATGAAAAAAGGGCAAAAGTGCCCACTCGAGGCCCAGAAAAGTCAGAATTTGGCAGATACCATCTTCTTCACAGAGGAATAGAAACCTCACGCTCTCCCTTTCTAAGCCCCTTCACTGGAGCTAATTTTTCCTCTTCAATATAATAAAATAACAATAACCAACACTTCTATAGCTTCTACAATGTGCCAGGAATGCATATGTGAGCTTTATATGCATTCTTCACAAACCCCCGTGAAGAAGCTGCTACTATTGTTAGCAGCAGAAAGCATCAGAGTTGCACGGTACCAACGTAGGTTAGCAGTGGCAAGTAAATGAGGGCCTGCAGCAACCTCTTGCCTCCTCAGAAGAAAGAATTCGAATGAGGGGCAGAAGGCAGAAGGAGAGAAAGAGGCAAGTTTAGAGCAGGGGAGAAGGTTTATTAAAAAGTTTGGATCAGGAACAGAAGAAAGTAAAGTACACTTGGAAGAGGGCCAAGCGGGCAACTTGAGAGATCAAATGCCTTTGACATGGGGTTTTATAAGTTGAAATACTTGCGGGGTCTTGTATCTCTTCTCCCCTGATTCATCCCCTGGGGTGGGCTGTCTGCATGTGCGGTAGCCTGCTAGCGCTTGGGAGGGGCCGCAAGTGCAGTGTTTACTGGAGTTGGACACATGCTCACTTGAGGAGTTTTTCTTCCCTTACCAGCTGAATGTTCTAGAAGGAACATTCTAGGAATATTCTGCCTCTTAATGTGCATGCTTGAGCCCACTTGCTCAGCTCCTGAGATCTTACTGGGAAGCTGCTGATCACCAGTTTCAGGCGTTTCTATCTACTGGGAGACGGCCTTTCTTGGTGCCCCCTGTGACCAATTATTATTTTACAGAGACAGTTAACAACCACCTGACCATACCTGATAGTCACCTGACATTCCTGATGGGCACAGAGGAGCCCTCTCCTGCCCTGCTCATGCCTGACTAGCTAGCTAGCTAGCTACTGTAATATTATTAGCTCCATTTTATTTGTATTATTATTATTATTATTGGCTCCATTTTAGCAAGAGTATTTAATATCTCTTTGAGTCACACCCCATCCACATTAAAATACCAAGAATCCCTTCAAGATGTGTCCCTGGCCCAATCCTCCAGAATGGCTTCCCTCATGCAGGCGTGTAATCATTCACATATTCATTCCCTTAACATGCCTATCTTAAGAAAGGTGCTCTATAAGCCTCTGTAAATATGAGAAGGGAAAAATAAAGTGTCTCTGTCTACAACTCGCTAACATTCTCACCCTAAGACTGTGATTTAAAATACATCTCCTGTAGATTCAGCCATGTTATCTGTGCAGTATCTGGGACTAGGTTTTGGTTTGCTAGACTTTGGTTGGTGGTCATTAGGTGTTTGCGTGTTTGTCGGGAGAAGTGTGAGATTATGGTGCAGAAATTAACTTCACTTTTGCCAGTGTATCGAGTACAAACAGCCCTCTTCCAGAATTATCTACACTATTTAATAGAGAGTTAATAGGAGCACACCCCAGAGGATTCATTTAAACACAACTCACTTTGTTAAACTTTTTAAATGGAACTGATATCAGCAATAATACCAACATAAAGCATTATTTCAGCCTTTTGCACAACATAAAAACCACCTCGTCTTTTTTCACAAAATTGTTCCCTCCGTCACTAACAGCATTCAAGTTTAGATCAGTTTGACTGTCAACTATTTTTACTTTTCAAGCACAGATCAACGGCACACTCTGCCTGATATCATTAAGATAACCTGAGGATAACTAGCCATACGTCGACAAAGGGAGAGATTCATTATTGTGATTAAATAAACCAACCTGATTATTATAATTCCAACCACTTCTCCCCCACCTCACAGCTCCCTGTTACTAAAACATTCTCTCCCAGAAATAAATACATTGCCATACATCTCATTTCTTTTTTTGACTATTTAAATTTTGCCTTTGAAACCTCAGCACTCTTCTTTGGGTAAATTAAGTAGTTCAATGAGTAGGTCCCTCATTATTACCTTTAATAATCAAGAGTTCCAACCTGATTTCCACAGTCATTTTTATTTTGTCTCTAGTTAAATACTACTTGACTGAATGAGAGTGGTCTCTTTTTCCATAACAATGCATATTTTAAATGTTTCAATATTACTCGCAGGAAACTTTTACCTTCCCAGCTGACTGATTATCGTATTTAACAAAGCCTTTTTTGTGTGAGAGTGAACAGCCCAGCAATTGCCATCATTTGCATGCACACTAAAACTAGCGCTGGGAATGTGACCTTCATTTAGGCATTGAATAATGTTCTCTAAGCTTTATCCATCCTGCCTGCTAATCACTGCAGCTACAACACAGTCCCATGTTGGGCAACTGAATTGTTTTTGCAAACAAAAAGTAAACTGTCTATTAGTGCGTCTACACATTTTCTTGTCTCAGAGAATTAACATAAGGAAAGGTCATTGAAGGAGACAGACAGGGTTCCAGTTAAATGTTATTGGTGGGTAGGCGGATAGAGTCTAGTGATAAAGAAAACTATTAACCTTGTTTTTTTCCTCTTTGTTTGTGCCTTTGTTTGGGAAATAAGGTCTATAATAAGAGAGTTAAAACTCCCCACCAAAAGCAAAGGCCTGCTAAATCGATTTTTATATGTTAAAAAAAAAAAAAGGTAGATCTACATTGCTGATATGGAAAGAAATGAAGATACTCAGTTATAATGCATAAATCTGGAGCTATTATCATGAGTCTGGATGGAGTATCGTAGACATTCTAAGAAGCTCCTAACGGCACAGGAGAGAGATGAAATTTCTCATAATTGAAATAAATCCTTTTGCATGATTACAAGGCAGATCTTAGGCTACTCACAAGAAATGAACTTTAAAAGGGAGGGGTTGGTAAGGGTGAGGAGATTCTAGGCCATTGAACTTAAAAAGCACGTGTCCTGCAGCAGCTGCCATTAAATAAATATTCTAGATCTATAACGGTTCTATCCCTGGTGACTATTTGCATGGTAAATGGGTAAAAGCACAGTTTTAGAATCTCTTATTTATGTAGATTAGAAGGGAAAGAATAATTCATAGTTTTTTCCTGCCCAGAGGTTTACACACTCCACTCCAAAAAGGAAAATTATATGTTGTCAGCAAATATACAACAAGGAACGACTTAAAATTCTGGTTTCATTAATCATCATATGCATTTGCTTTTCTATCCCAGTTCTTTGCAAACTTCGGTGCATACACACACATTAAAAAGATATATAAATATGTTTGTGTAGTTATTTACATAGAATATATATGTTTAGCCTGTGTGTGGCTGGCAGGCTCAACTGATTAAAGTCCTGTTGTAATGAGGCTAGGTCAGAATTTCTCTGGCTCTGCTTTCTGGCCAGGAATAGCAATCTAATTTCTGATTAGCCAAGTTCTAAAGGCACACAGTGAGTCCCAAGGTGGAGCAGGCAAGAAACTGTTGGAAGAACAAGCCTTCCCCATGATGGAAAGAAAAAAGACCAAGTGACAAGACCTGCTGGAGGGAAGCGGGAAAGTCTGTTTGGACAGGTAACATTTTCACTTGCCAGTATGTCTATTCAGGGCATAAAGTATAACTTAAATAACTAACCTACAGCTTTGGTCACTAAAGAAAAACCAGAAGAAAATTGCATCGACACTATCTCAAGTCATCTCCCTCTGGGATTTTAGAAGGTAGGTTGGTTGGATTTTCAGATTAGAAAGTCCACGGCTCAGGAGAATCAAAGAGGTCCAGGTGGAGAAGAAGAAAGGTGCAGGCTGGACTGTCGCTGGGCTTTACCAGACGAGGTGACATAATAGGGTGATCATTTGTGCTTTTTCGTGGTACGGTCAAGCTCACTACAGAGGAGCACAAGAGGGATCTGGGGAAGAAGTCATGGCCAGGAGCAGAGACTGTCTCTTGTATAAAATTTCTCTAGAACCCTAGAATAGCTACAAGACAAGGTGGGAGTCCAGCAGAAGAAAGGCAAAGAGAAAGTCAGTTATGTTTGGCCAGGCGCAGTGGCTCACGCTTGTAATCCCAGCACTTTGGGAGGCCGAGGCGGGCGGATCACGAGGTCAGAAGATCGAGACCATCCTGGCTAACACGGTGAAACCCCGTCTCTACTAAAGATACAAAAAATTAGCCAGGCGTGGTGGCAGGCACCTGTAGTCCCAGCTACTCGGACAGGCTGAGGCAGGAGAATGGCATGAACCCGGGAGGCGGAGCTTGCAGTGAGCCGAGATCACACCACTGCACTCCAGCCCGGGTGACAGAGTGAGACTCCGTCCTAAAAAAAAAAAAAAAAGAAAGTCAGCTATATTTGGTATGACACCACTAACAACATCTCTGTAAATGTGTCAGTGTGTCAGTGGAAATGAGCCACACCCTGAAAGTCTCTAGAGATCACAGGTGATACGGTTTGGCTGTGTCCCCACCCAAATCTCACCTGGAACTGTAGCCCCCATAATTCCCACGTGTTGTGGGAGGGACCTGGCGGGAGATAATTGAATCTTGGGAGCAGTTTCCCCCATACTTTTCTTGTGGTAGCGAATAAGTCTCACAAGATCTGATGGTTTGATAAGGGGTTTCCCCTTTCACTTGGCTCTCATTCTCTCTTGCCTGCTGCCATGGAAGGCATGCTTTTCGCCTTCCACCATGATTGTGAGGCCTCCCCAGCCACGTGGAACTGTGAGTCCATTAAACCTCTTTTTCTTTATAGGTTATCCAGTCTCGGGTATGTCTATCAGCAGCGTAAAAACGGACTAATACAACAGGGGACTGCATTATCTTCAGTGGGGTCTTCAAAGATAAAAGGCTATGAAAACCTGAGAGCTGTGTATGGCAAAAGTAGATAAACCAAAGAAGTTTTTCCAAAAGATCCACCAAATCAAGAAGAGCTTGGAGAATTTGAGGTATCCGAAGCCAAAGAAGCAGTCAGTATTCAAAGACCCAGTTGTGACTTAAGATACCATCACTAATTCCAGCAACACTCCACAAAAAGTCTACTAATAAAACTGGTCTTCAGTGCTTGCAGATCTCATGGTAATTTCTGGAGATAAAAAATTCTGCCAAGCATCTTGACAGCTAAAAGGAATAGCAATAAGTCATTTAGGAACTTGCTACATCCAGAATGGTCTCTTACAGTTGAAAGTCAGCTGCTAAGAGGCATAGATAATTTAACTGCCTTCTTGTCTTGATCAAGGAACTGGTAACATCAATTACAAAAGCTCCTGTACAGTCTGAGCGAACACATCGAGGCCCAGAAATTTGCCTTCATGTTTGTTCAGCT
This sequence comes from Hylobates moloch, assembly GCF_009828535.3. Lineage (NCBI taxonomy): Eukaryota > Metazoa > Chordata > Mammalia > Primates > Hylobatidae > Hylobates > Hylobates moloch. The sequence goes on from NW_026652289.1 coordinate 16,528,793, forward strand.
TGGGTCTACACATTAGGAAAGTCATCAACAGATTGTTAGCATCTGCTGAGGAGTTCCTCAACGCCTTTCACAAGAGCAACTTCATCCGCAAGCTATACTGAGTCAACATCAAGGTGGCAGGTTAAGTAAAACTTGAAGAGGTGATAACGGTTGGTACAAAGCCAGGAACTCACCAGTATGTCATCCCACCAGCCTCAACATGCAGCCACCTGTGAGCCGTGAAGGAAAGAATGAAAGAGGGGTAAGTAGTAGATGGGATTCCAACATTACAGAACAGGGCAGCAGAAACAGCAGCATTGGAAATCTAACTCCACTTCTGATGTTAGAAGGCCTAGACATAAAATATGGGGAGTTGTTCTTCCATAATAAAAGAAAAATCCAAATAATTGAATAAGGCAACTAAGTAAAGCAATTAAATGTGATGCTTCAGGATAGACATCAAGGCCATTAATAGCAATTAATGTCTTTTGTTTGTAGTATTATGCAAGAGGCATTGTAATTTCCACATAGTAAAATGATCTATTTTTCACTTCATTAATCAGAACACATGATCATTGTGATCAAAAAAAGTGGCCTCATTTTACTTCCCGACCAAGATTTAACTGCAAGTGCTTACAATGAGGTCTCATTTTCTCAATACTGCATCGCAGCTAAAAGACATACTACAGCCCACGAGTCGGTAGGCTATGGATTATTATAATAAATACTTAAAACCACTTACCAAAAGAAAGAGCCAAAGCACACTCTGCCATGCAGTGGGCCCCGTTTTTTAATGAGTCTCTCACTTGCTAATTGGAAGTACTCAGAACTCCAAATGACTTACCGTTGGTGAGAATTTAAAAAGGTTTTATACACCGGAGATATTTTAGCACTTTTCCCAACTAGGTCACCCTCATTACCTTAGCTTTGAAGCTTCTCTTACATTTTCTTTCTCATATGTCAGTTCAAGAAACGGGCTTTCAGAGACAAGTACACTGACCCTCTCCGCCAATGATCCACCAAGTGACTATTCCACATGCAGGCAGCTGTACACATAGCCACTTGCCGGGGGGAAAGAAAATCAATTTGTTCCAGAAGATTATTGAAGCTATTTTATTTTGTTTATTTTTACAATGTACCAGGCTCCTGCCTGAAAAGCAGCCTGGCTTATTTTGTGTGTTTATTTATAGGGTGTATTTATAGTATTTATTTATATAGTTTTTTATAACGGTATATTAAACTGATATCAGACCGATTAGAAGGAGTGATGGCAAATACGTTTGCTTGTTTCTTTGTTTTTAAAATTGTGCTGGAATGGTAATGAGGTTGGGAAAATATCATTACATCCAGAATACTGGACTGTGCATCTGCCTAGGATCTTTCTCTGAGTCCCAAGAAACAGTGGCAGCCAACAATGAATAGATGAAGGGCCACCTGAGAGAGGAAGAAATGAATGAGGACCACTGGGAGGGGATAGGAGCACAAAGGGGGCCAGTGAACAGCAATCTGCTTGAGGAAAATATTTACTTCCTCTGAGGTCAAAAGGGGGAAACTGTGAATAAATCTTAGCAGCCACAAATGGTCAAGGGAGTCTATAAACCAGGTCGTCAGAGAGTGTGCCTACCCCCTCAAACACAGTGCCTTCTCCTGCCTTGGGAGGCCCCTGAAGTCCTCTGTTGGTAAGTGCAGGGATAAAGACACCAAAGCTGGCTAGGCATGGTGGCTCACGGCTGTAATCCCAGCACTTTGGGAGGCCAAGGCGGGTGGATCACGAAGTCCAGAGATGGAGGCCATCCTGGCCAACATGGTGAAACACTGTCTCTACTAAAAATATGAGAATTAGCCAGGCGTGGTGGCGCCACCTGTAGTTCCGGCTACTCAGGAGGCTGAGGCAGGAGAATCGCTTGAACCCGGGAAGTGGAGGTTGCAGTGAGCCAAGATTGCGCCACTGCACTCCAGCCTGGAGACAGAGCGAGACTCCATCTCAAAAAAAAAAAAAAAAAGACACCAAAGCTAACTCTTCACTTTCAACAAGCTTTCCATTTGAAGTTCTAAAGAGGCTCAAACCTCCCAGAACCCACCATCTGCCGGGTCTTTTGAATGAGGTCAAAGGAAGCCCACTCTGTGGCCTGAGATAATTGCTTCTTTAGGATTAGTTAATTAGGACAGTTTTTTCATTATTAGCCAAGCTCCTTTTATACATACAGCCCACATGAACTGAGTCTGAAGAGTCATCTCAGAAACCAGGCCAGGGCAGGAAAACCCAAATACTGCTCAGCAATATTCCCGTTTTTAGAAATGTTGACAAAGAAAGACAAAGTCTTGAGTTTTATGTAGAAAACAGTAAAACATAAACTCATACAGTTAAAGGAATACAGTAAATGAAAGAAATACTCAAGGAAAGAATTTGGCAACATTTTCATTCTTTCATTTGAGCATAAATATATGAAAATTCCTCCTTGTTGACTAATCTGAAGTTACTATATTCCTAACCACCCTTGTGAAATTGCCCATTTAGGGACACCCTTCGCCATCACATTCCACACGGAGCAACTGCAGTTATAAAAAGGACAAATAAAAAGGGAAGCAGGCCGGTGGCTCACATCTGTAATCCCAGCACTTTGAGAGGCCAAGGCAGGCAGATCACTTGAGCTCAGGAGTTTTAGACCAGCCTGGGCAACACAGCGAAATCCCGTCTCTACAAAAAAATACAAAAATTAGCCGGGCATGGTGGTGCATGCCTGTAGTCCCAGCTACTTGGGAGGCTGAGGTGGGAGAATCGCTTGTGCCCAGGAGGTTGAGACTGCAGTGAGCTGTGATCATTCCACAGCACTCCAGCCTGGGTGACACAGTGAGACCCTGTCTCAAAAATAAAAGCGGGGGGTGGGGTGGGGAAGCAGCTATTGTCACTACAGAATCAAAACAGAGTTAGAAATTGTCAACAGAACACTGCCTGCGGGAGTGAGAAATATGTAACCTTCCATCCTTTTGTGTCTGTCCTCTGAATACTCTTGTCTGTAATGGTGCGTTGGTCTTACCCGTTACATTTGGTTACAGAGTTTTTGCTATGATTCCACATCTGTTGTGACTTAAGAGACCCAGGAAAGAGGAAATTCCAGCATCAAACTTTAATCCAGCATATTAGGTTGATGCAAATGTAACTGCAGTTTTGCCATTACTTTTGCCATTATTTTAAAGGCAAAACTGCAATTACTTTTGCATCAACCTAATAGTACGTACTCTCACGGAGTTTCTTCCTTTTTCATCAAAATTGTCCTTCTCTTCACTCTACAGAGCCAAAGACTAGTTCTTATATTTGTATTGCTAATAATTTGTTGCCCCCAAAATCTACCGGGCTTTCTCATATTCCTTATCACTGTTGACTTACTCACTTGGTTATGAACGAGGCTTCACTGGGCATGAATTCTCTCTGTCCCCACAACATTTTTTATATATTTCTGTGAAAACCCTCTGTTATCCGTGTGCTTTAGCAGGCTTTTTTATTTTCCTTCATCTCTCCTCCATGAAGCTATAAGCATCTTGACGACCGAGATTCTGATATAAAAGCAAAACGCAGTGCCTGGACCATAGTAGGAGCTTACTAAGTTTATATTGAATGAATAAAAATTGCAAAATATGGAAGGTCAGAATCTGATTGCTCTGTCTTCCTTCACTTAGATGTCTTTCCTACTTCTAGCAACTGGCCGTAGATGACTTTCCTACTTCTAGCAACTGGCCGTTGGAGACAGTGATTTGATTATGCAACTATGTTTATTATCTCTGTCATTACCAATATATTTGAATTCACCCATTTCTTCACTCATTAAAGTATAGAAACTTGGCCAAGTGTGGTGCCTCAAGCTTGTAATCCCAGCACTTTGGGAGGCCGAGGCGGGTGGATCACAAGATCAAGAGATCGAGACCATTCTGGCCAACATGGTGAAACCCCGGCTCTACTAAAAATACAAAAATTAGCCGGGTGTGTTGGCGCATGCCTGTAGTCCCAGCTACTCACGAGGCTGAGGCAGGAGAATCTCTTGAACCCAGGAGATGGAGATTGCAGTGAGCTGAGATTGCGCCACTGCACTCCAGCCTGGCAACAGAGTGAGACTCCACCTCAAAAAAAAAAAAAAAAAAAAATATGGAAACTTAGGATTATGTGTCCTTAAGGATTGTTGCAACCAACACATACCTTAGCTGGTTAAACTCTCCTCTTTCAAGGTAAAGAAAACAAAATCTGCATGACTGCATTCTTCTTAAGAGTGTAAAAACTTAGGGATTAGGGAAAACTTTAGGAGTGGAAATATGACTGGGGAAATGGAAGTTGTTTATTCACATTGGTTGATCTCTAAAGCTAGAATATCTGGATTTCCAGCTCCACCACTTTGGCAAGTTACGTAATCTCAGTTTTTCACATTGCTACAATGGAAACAAAAATAGACTCAACCCGACAGGGCTCTTATAGAGTTCAGCAAGATAAAGTGTGTTCAGAGCTGACAACTGCTGAGCTCCCCCTCCTCCATATCAGGTCTTATTACTGCTATTATGGAGCTGTATCAGTATTCCTCATGTCACTCAGAGAAGGCCCATCCAAAGAGACACAAACGGGTATAAACCCAAGTGTATTCTTCATCTCGCCATACAAGCATGAACATCCACTGGCTACTCTCCTTTCACTACCCAGAAAAACTTTCCGTCCATAATGCAACCTGCATCGTAAACTCCAGGAAACACCAGCTTTCATCACATAGGTAATTTAAGCATAGCTATAACCTCCATTGCTTAAGTTCTAGCTCTGTCTGTGGGTCTCCCATTCTACCCCATGCCATAACAATAGCTACCAACAACACTAATATTTATTAAGTGCTTATAATGCACCTTTTGAGTTTTCACTCATTTAGTCCTCAAAAGAACCCATTAAAAAAATGATTATTATATCATCTTTTTACTAATCTATTCTTCAAATTAGGAAACAAAAGCAAAGAGAGGTCACATAACTTACCCAAAGTCACACTATAAATCAACTATGTATAGTTAAGAGATGCATTAAAATACAAAACCATAGAGTGAAAGATGCATTAAAATAAAAATAATTTTAAATTATGACAAATTACCAGCTGGTCCAGGTATCTGGTCTTTCGGAAAAGTTACTCAACTTTACCAAAATTTGTGTAAACCCTTTGTAAAAACTCTGGAAAAGATCATAGAGATTCATAAGGTAGAAAAATGTGAGACTTTCTGCAATTAAACTTGAGCAAGCTGAGATAAAATTCTGTAAAGAAAGGAAGGAAAAAGAAAGAAGGAAGAGAAAAAGAACAGAAGAAGCAGATCAGAGAATGAAAATAACCATAATTAAACTCCTAATGATGTGTAAAGCATCATTTTAGAAACATTTTATTTGTATGACTTGCTAATACTCCAAACTCTTTTGTCTTTCTCTCTCTTTCCATTGTGTCTATCTGTGGAGATCCCAACCTTTGTCCTTGCATTTAAGCAGCCGAGTCATGTTCTAACCTTGACCCTGTCTTCAGTCTGTGTCCCCTCACTTGCTGAAGAGACCATCAAACATTGTTACCCCAGCCAGAATGACTCATGATGCTGTCTTCCCTTAACCACCCCTTCCTACCCAATTCCTCCCGAAGTTCAGTCCATTTTAGGTCCCACCTGTCTCTTGAATCTGGCCACTAGTCTCCAGGCCCTTGTCCTCTCATCCAAGTTCCTCTCTCTTGTGCCAGGATTTGCATGGCCACCTTTTTGCTCCTGTGGCATCCTGGGCACCACTTCACTTCCATGTGCTATTTCTACAGCAACAGGGCTATTTTCAATGTCTAAACCCATTACGCCCTCCTGTATCAACAACAGCTCCTCCGCTGTCATGGTTAATATTAAGTGTCAACTTGCTTGGATTGAAGGATGAAAAGTATTGTTCTGGGTGTGTCTGTGAGCGTGTTCCCAGAGGAGATTAACATTTGAGTCAGTGGACTGAGAGAGACAGACTCACCCTCAATCTGGGTGGGCACCATCTAATCAGCTGCCAGCACGACCAGAATAAAAGCAGGCAGAAGAGCGTGATAAGACTAGAACGGCTAAGTCTTCTGGACTCTGTCTTTCTCCCGTGCTGGATGCTTCCTGCCCTCGAACATCAGACTTGAGGTTCTTCAGCTTTTGGACTCTTGGACTTACATCAGTGGTTTGCTGAGGGCTCTTGGGCTTTAGGCCACAGACTATACTGTTGGCTTCCCTACTTTTGAGGTTTGGGGACTCAGACTTAGCCACTACTGGCTTCTTTGCTCCTTAGCTTGCAGGTGGCCTATGGTGGGACTTCACTTTGTGACCTTGAGAGCTAATTCTCCGTAATAAACATCCTTTTGTATATATCTCTATCCCATTAGTTCTGTCCTTCTGGAGAACCCTGACTAATACACCAGCTCTGCCCTAGCCCTCGGGGTCGGCCTGTTCTCCCCGGCCTCATTTCACGCTCTCTCCCTCTAGCTGTCTGTGCTCCAATCTGCATTCCTTAGACACACCATTCCCATCTCTGTCCTCTGCCTGGGCCCATTCGTTTCCACCAACACTCCCCTTCCCATCTCACTGCCTTTCCCTGCTTAATGTCAACCCATCTTTCAGATTTCACCTTCAGTCTAACTTTTTAGGGAGACCCGGCCTGACCACCCAGCTAGAGCAGGTCTGTGGTTGTCTGCTGTGATTCTACAACATGTTTTTCTTTTCGTTTTTTTTCCTTCGGAGCTCTTCCTTCAGTCTGTGATTACACATGCACTCCTTTGGGTGTTTTGTTTGAAATCAAGGTTGTTTTATCCACCTGACCATATGTGCTATGAGCTCGGGGAGCACATCTGGTTGTTCTCAGCATGTCACCCAGCTGGACCTGCAAAGAGTGCCACATATGCAGTATCCATTGCCTGAACAAGTGACTCCCTCTAAAATTCACAACAAAGCTAATAGCTGTTGTGCCTGAGGACATACAGCAAGTGCAGCTGCAAACATCAGGTCCGGCATTAGAAAGCGGCGCTCAAACTTCATGGCTTTCTAAGTCCCCATGCCACCAACCCTTCTGGACAAGAGCTGACTTCCATTTCTAAAGAACCATAAAAAGGTCATTGGTTTGCAAAATCAAAATCTGTTCTGGGTGCTACTGTGCCCTCATAAATGAAATTTTGTTATTAAAGGAATGAACCTATTAGAAAACAATTTTTGATGGAGTTTAATGAAGCAAGTTTCTACTCTCTTCCGCCAACCCCCCCCCAAAAAAATCACACCATCTGGTACAAATCAAGAGAAAACTCACCCTGCTAATGACATGTGCAAACATGAATAATGAGGGCTCGAGGGTGGCAGAAAAACAGCACATCTCTCTGATGTGAGTCAGGATTTTTAGAAAGCCTGAGATTTGAGAAAACTTTTCCAGGAAAAAGTAACAACAGCTTTTCATTCTCAATGTGTCAGTCAGTGTTTGCAATAAAGGAGAAGACTAAAGAAAAAAAACCCCAAAACCAACAGAGATTCCAAACTGCTTTAACATGATAGAACTAAACTATCTGATATTCAGAAAGCATCAAAAAGTTGGCCTCGTGGAGCCAAAGAGGGCTCAACCACAAAACAAACACTGTCAGGGAAAACAGAGTTTCCACCAAAACAGGAGCAGGCAATTTTCTAGGAGGCTGGACAAAAAAAAAAAAAAAAAAATGCTTGTCACACAAAACCAGAGTCCCCAAGGGCAGCGAGCCGAAAGCGGCATTCGTGGACGGCTGCCACCAAGTGGCCACTGCAGGTATTACATCTACTTCAAATGCTGTTTTTTGTTTTTTGGTTTTTTGAGACGGAGTTTCGCTCTTGTTGCCCAGGCTTGAGTGCAATGGCGCGCGACCTCGGCTCACTGCAACCTCCACCTCCCGGGTTCAAGCGATTCTCCTGCCTCAGCCTCCCTAGTAGCTGGGATTACAGGCACACGCCACCAAGCCCAGCTAATTTTTTGTATTTTTAGTAAAGACGGGTTTTTACCATGTTGGCCAGGCTGGTCTCGAACTCCTGACCTCAGGTGATCCACCCGCCTTGGCCTCCCAAAGTGCTGGGATTACAGGCGTGAGCCACCATGCCCAGCCAAAATGTTTTAACTCCCAAGATTCCCCCAGAGAAAACTACCTGTGAAATTCTCAAATCTAGAGAGCATGTCTTAGGATTTTTCATTACCTATCAGTCATTTAACAAGTTAAATTTTCCCCCTTTAAAATTGGATAGGGAGGCAACATACAGCTAACAGTTGAACACATATGTCTCATAAAATGTAAATTTATTTTTGTTCCCCCACTCTCCCTTAAAATGTACTCAGTCAGACTGCTTCTTCCTCTGCTCCAGGATGAAAATCCAGGCAGCCCAAGACTTTTCTGGATATGTAAAACATTGTCGCAAACTAGTAACTAAAATGATTGTTTCCACGTACTGGTCTGAATTTCAATCTAGTGTTAAAAGGTGAGTCCACTCCAGCTTGGGCCAGAATCTAGCAGGCAGCTGGCGTTGGAAAAGGAGGGGATATAGTCTCTTTTCCTGGCTTACTGTAGCATTTTACATTCTTTTTCCATTCTGCTAGCTTCAGTTTCTGACTCCTTTAAGATTGAGGATCCAAGAGAGGGGAGGAGACGGGAAATTTCTAACTTAAAGAGTAGCCTCTCTCCTCGGTGTTTTTGTGGATTCTTGAGAGACTCTGCCACCAGAAGTCTCTCCCCTGTATTTGCTCAGACTGTGGGCTATGAATTGAATTGTATCCTTCCAAAATTCACATATTGAAGCCCTAACCCTCAATGTGATGGTATTTGGAGATGGGACCTTTGGGAGGTGTATAGGGCTGGATGTGATCATGAGGGTGGGGCCCTCATGATGGAGTTAGTGCCTTTATATGAAGACACTAAAAAGCTTGCTTACTCTCTCTCCACACACATACACCAGAGAAAGGCTGTATGCGGACACGGTGAGAAGGCCACTGTCTTCAGGTGAAAAAGAGGGCCCTCTCCAGGACCTAATCATACTGGCATCTGATCCCAGACTCCCAGCCTCCAGAACTGTGAGAAAATACATTTTTGTTGTTCTACCTATCAAGCAATATGCCCGTTCTTTGGTATTTTGCTGGGGTAGCCCAAGCACACTAAGACACTGGATGAGAGTATCTTTATTCTGACTGTAGGTGTCGTGCACTCTCATTCCTCGTCAGCCCCAGGAATGCACTAATACAGGCAGCTCCTCTCTGCTGAGACCTTTTGCCTCTCCAGGTAGCCTTCTTGGACAAAACCCCAAGAGAATTCCAAGCCAGCCTTTGCTGACATAGCCCATAGCTGGACCGTGAGAAACACCCCTGCATTCTTTGTCTTAAAACCAAGGGGCAGAGGCCAATCCTAAGGCAACTGCAATTTCTTTCTACTTCTGCCCTAAGAGTGACTGGCCAGCCTGTCTCTCATCTTTTTAATTTGCCCTGTAAAAGTCAGATAATCCACTGTGTGCCCACCAAAATTCCAGGAACATACAGAAAGTCCTCCCAGTAAACTCCTTAAAGCCCCATGTCATGGTTAATTTCATGTGTCAACTTGGCTACAACACAGTACCCAGATATTTGGTCAAAACAGTCTAGATGTTGTTTTGGAAGTCATTTTCAGATGAGATTAACATTTAAATCAGTAGACTTTAAGAAAAGTAGATTAATCCTCCATAATGTAGGTGGACCTCATCTAATTAGTTAAAGGCGTTAATAGAAAAAGACTGACCTCCTCTAGAGAAGGGAGAATGCTGCCAGCGGTCTGCCTTCAGATTTGAGCTGCAAAATCAGCTCTTCCCTGGATCTTTGGCCTACCCTCTACCCTGCAGATTTTGGACTTGCCAACCTCTACAATTGTGTGAGCCAATCTCTCTTTCCGTGTGTGTGTGTGTGTGTGTGTGTGTGTGTGTGTGTGTGTGTGTGTGTGTGTGTCTATATATCCTACTGGTTCTGTTTCTCTGGACAACCCTATTAAAACCTCACTAGTGACTTGAGGAAAGGGAGGAAGCATCCCCATGTTTATCCCCAACCAACAGTTGTCCCCAAAGATTCTCTTCCAAACCCTTCTCTAGGAATCTTAAGACATCTCTCACTAGGCTCCAGGTGAGGGGGAAACACCCCCACCACTTCCCCTGGCTGAGAGTGGGACTTAAAGTCAACTCTCTCCAAAGGAGCATTTCTCCCCACACTCACCTACCAAGCCCTTTGTAACCACCACGGGGGTGAGAGATCTAAGTGTCCCCTCCTGGGTCTTGGCCCCGATTCTCTACATTGTGGTCTGGCTCCAGGACAGTGTCTGTCCTTCCCACATCTTCCTCACTGAGTGGACCCTGATCACTGTTCAGGGTGGCAGTGTGCCTAGTCCTAGAGAACAAACAATGTTTGGTGTCAGAGTGCTGAAGTCACTCTGCAGAAGCAGAATGCACGTCACCCAGAATTTGGTCCTGATGTTGAGACTGCTGACACCATACGCACAGCTAGGGGGTATGCAATTGTTTATTATTCACAAGAGAAGGCTTTCTGGGGGGAATAGGAAGGCTCTAGGCAGGTCTGAAAATGGTTTGAGAGAGCTGGAAGAGGAGACTGGTGTGGGGTTTTGTGGCAGATTGGGCTGGCATGAGGGCTTCTGCTCACAGACAGAGGGAGCAGGGAGGCTTAAAGGATGTCAGCAATTGAACATCAAAAATGGAGTCAGAGTCTTTATTAAACATAGCCTGGGGCAAGGGCCTGTGTGCTACTATTTTGTTGGGGAGTATAATTCCAAAAAGCAGTAATGAGGTCACAGATTAAGCAGGGAAGGATGGAAAAGAAATGCAGAAAATACAGGAGAGGGGTGGAGATGGCTACTGCATATGAGGATGGCCTCTCAACCACTGCTCCCAGGACAGTCCTGCCACGGACAGAAAGGCAAAGCTATCCATGAGTTTCAATCTTCTGTTAGTCAGAGTCTAGCCCATGGGTTGACCTCCTCCCCCAAACTTCCAGATTGTACACAGGGGGCCCGAAGTGAGGGTCTGGTTACATCTCTTACCCTAGTGGCATCAGGAAGTCGCAGGACATGAGCTGAGAAGCAGAGTGTGTTCAGGAAATGCTGTCAAGGTGTGTCTAGGACAACACAATGGGGCAGCCACTGTGGCAAGTCCCTGGGCAAGTAGCAGCTATGGCAGCAGCACAAGGGACCCAGCTGACCGGGCAGGAGCAGTGAAAGATGCTCTGGCCAACACGCGGGCAGGGGTAGAGATCTGGAGGGATCTACACAAAGTGCAGGGCAACTGGTCAGGCTGGTCACGGCTATCTTGTTGTGTTCGTTTACATGCTCCTTTTCCAGGCTCTTTTGCAGTTTGCAGGAAGGGGTTGCCAGGTCACAAGGTTCTAGCCATTGAAATGAAAATGGAAGTCTTTGGGACAGATGTTTCTTCCCTCATGAAAGAAAAGAAAGCCAGTTGAGAATTTCTTTTTCTCTCTTCTGCTTCTTATCTTGGAGTACCATCTTGATGCCAAGAATACTGCAGCAGGCCAGGCGCGGTGGCTCACGCCTGTAATCCCAGCACTTTGGGAGGCCGAGGCGGGCGGATCATGAGGTCAGGAGATCGAGACCATCCTGGCTAACACAGTGAAACCCTGTCTCTACTAAAAATAGAAAAAAATTAGCCAGGCGCAGTGGCGGGCGTCTGTAGTCCCAGCTACTCGGGAGGCTGAGGCAGGAGAATGGCGTGAACCTGGGAGGTGGAGCCTGCAGTGAGCCGAGATCGCGCCACTGCACTCCACAGCCTGGGCAACAGAGCGAGACTCCGTCTCAAAAAAAAAAAAAAAATACTGCAGCAGTTCAGCAGGAATCCTGCAACAATTAAGTAGGTCCAAAAGCCTGCAGACTGAGGGTGATGAACTAGAAGGATGAACACAGTCCCTGTCCTTACTGACATGACTGAGCTGCTACCCTCCATCTGGAAGCAGCTATGTCTGGATTCATTGTTATGGAAGATAATGACATAGTTTTATTAATCAGATTTTCAGTTGCAGGGAAATGTAATTTCACACACACTAGAAAGGAAAATCAATGGTGTGCACGCAACAGAAATAAGCCCCCAGGTACCTCCAAGCCCCATCTTGCGTGAAGCTAAACACAAGAGAGACGCACATAGGCCCCATTGTATGGTGGTATACCTGGCCCACTCTTGTTGGAGACCCCCATTCTGCCTTGACTCCTGGGGGAAAGACAGAGTAAATAACTTAGTAAATATTTTACCTTCAAATAACCTTTAATGTAGATGTTTCTACCTGACAGAAAAGAGGTGCTATGTCATTATTTTCATCTCATATTTGCTGGTATTTAGATGTTAGAAAGAAGGGGAGGGTGTAGCAAAATGCTGAATAATAACACTAATAATAATAATAATGAGGAAAAAACTACTAGTTCGTGAGATGCACAAAATGCCAAAGTTAAAAAAAAAAAGTACTTAGGAGTTTATTTTTATCATCACGCTGGATCATGGGTGATCTGGGGTTTTGCCAGAGTTGAGGATTTGTGTATTGACAGTTCCTGACTTTTATGTATTGTACTTTCTCTTAACCTTCACTTTCATGCACTCTGTATTGATCCCCCTAAATCCACTTTTATGTGACAGATAGGGACTCTCCTGCCTCTACTGCTCAGTGATAAAGTGGCATTGTGCCTGCCCACCAACAGGTTCTACCAACAGTTCTACCAACAGCGCCACCTCGATCAAAACACCAAGTTTGTCAAAGCATCTCAAATACTATTTTATTGCATGTATTACATTATGAGTTAAATAGGAAACATAAAACAAGAGTTCCAACACTAAAGACAAAAGGCACAGGCCACCTCAATTCGAAGTATGATGAAATAAAGATGACACTCACTTTATATGAAGAAAGCAGAAGGTATTTAGCCTCAAACTGCCTCTTAATGGATATAAACCAGTTAACAGCATCTTTAGTTTTGTATGAAAACAATTAAAGAATATGTACAAGATAGACAAAATATATTAAATATTGAGATTAAAAGGCTAGAAGAATGTGTAATTTTATAATATTTCTTAATAGATTGGCAAATGAACCACATCACCCTCCTACTCATAATATATAAATCTATTATTCTGTCTTTATACATAGACCTTAAACATATTTGTAAATATACTTTGTACTTAAGTAGGAGATACTTATATTATACATTGTGCTCATCAAAACCTTTGCTAAAGGAATAATGTACCATCTCATTACCTTCACCCAAATATTCATGGTTAAATTTGGTTCTACTCAGATATACGCCGCATTTAGAAACCACACCACAAGAGAAAGACACAGCGTCTTTCAGTCACTCCTTCCTGCTTCCCTAATAAAGAGAAGTTCTACATGTACAGAAATAGGATATCTGCCCCCCATGAGAAACAAAGGGGCCCCCCGTGAATCAGTGTCTGGCCTTAGCTGTGTTTTCCTTCTAACAATCCCCCAGAAGAATTATGCACAGAGACCAACCTCTGATTGATTATGGACCAGTGATCAGGTCATTAGCACACTATCTTTGTTATTTACTAATAAATGTCCTCAGCCTTGCACACCACCATAAATTCATCTCATTAGGGGGATTCTCAGAGCACCCACTTGTGCCTTCCTCATCCCAGAGATGGGTCATTGATCCACAAGCTGTCTGCATTTTGCCTTCTGCCTCCAAATACACTCTTTTCTCACAAAGATCAAAATGGCTTTCATTTTTGTACAAAGTCTACGTCCCATACGCTCCCCCTTCTGAATGACTTTGAACTTGAAATATGTTTGTTTAACTTAAGCCACTTCAGTCCATTCAGTCCATTTACTTCTTTACTTATCTCTTCCCTGCACCAATTACTCACCCTCCTTTTAGTAGCAGCCATTAATATTCTCCATTAACGGTCTCTTTCCAAAACCTAGTCCCTCAGACATTTCCTTCACCAAGACTCTCCTTTGAAAATATCTACTCCCAAAGTTCTACACTCATCTCTTTGAGCAGCATCTTTCCTAAATATGTGTAATAATAAACTTAGCCCTGGCTAAGAAACTTGAAGAAGTGATCAAGGATCATTTTAAAGAAAAAAGATAAACAATGAACAAAAGGCAACCTGAGTCTGAAGAGTTTAATAAAAGGCTCAGGCCATGTTCAGTGGCTCATGCCCATAATCCCAGCACTTTGGGAGGCCGAGGCGGGTGGATCACCTGAGGTCAGGAGTTTGAGACCAGCCTGGCCAACATGGTGAAACCTCGTCTCTACTAAAAGTACAAAAATTAGCAGGGCGTGGTGGTGCACACCTGTAATCCTAGCTACTCAGGAGGCTGAGGCAGGAGAATCACGTGAACCTGGGAGGCGGAGGTTGCGGTGAGCTGAGATCACACCATTGAACTCCAGCGGGGGCAAAAAGAGCAAAACTCCAGTCAAAAAATAAAATAAAATAAAATAAAAGGAAAAGGCTCAAATATAAACTCAAGAGTTTATGAAGAATTGTAACCAATTATTTATCTTTCTTCCTTAAAGCTTGAAAAAGCAAAAAAAAAAAAAAAAAAAAAAAAAACAAGACAAGAGGCATTACAGTTTTGTACTTTTTGAGAAAAAAAAAAAAAAAATCCTGACAGAAACTGTTAGATATTCAAATCAGTTACCAAAGGAGATTGTGAAGCCCATGCCCTTGAGTGGGTGAAATTACAAGATGAATTCTCATTGTCTGGAAGGAAGCAAGGGATAATGTTAATGACCTCTGTAAGTCTCATTCTATCCAATACTATTATGCCCAAGTGGTATACAAACTGTTGTTGTTGTCTTTGTTTTAAGAATCAAAATATGTGACACAAAAGCAATTGAATCCAAATGTAACTGCCTTCAGGAAAATATACCTGTTGACAAAGTACTGTAAGAAAATCACGGCCTGGCGTGGTGGCTCACACCTGTAATCCCAGCATTTTTGGAGGCCGAGGCAGGCAGATCATGAGGTCATGAGATCAAGACCATCCTGGCTAACATGGTGAAACCCCATCTCTACTAAAAAAAAAAAAATACAAAAAATTAGCTGGGTGTGGTGGCACGCACCTGTAGTCCCAGCTACTGGGGAGGCTAAGGCAGAAGAATTGGGTTGCAGTGAGCTGAGATCATGCCACTGCACTCCAGCCTGGGCAACAGAGAGAGACTCCTTCTCAAAAAAAAAAAAAAAAAAAAGAAGAAGAAGAAGAAAAATCACATAATTCTCTTTGCATGTCACTTATGATTTCTGTTTGAGATTAATTCCAGTTGTACATGCATTAGGGATGGTACGCTTTATTTAGGGAAGTGATAAAAAAATTAGTCATTTCTTATTTCATTAGTGTAAAAGAATCAGCTAAACGTTTTAATGTATGTAATTTCAGTGACTTAGAAGCAAATTAATAAAATATTCCTTTGTCAGCCACTGGGAAATGCATTCTACCTTGTTAGAGATATATTTATTTAACCTAGTGAAATTCAGAACTGCTTATAATCAAAAAGCAATTTTGGATTAAGGAATAATCCTGTGTTAACATGCAGAAATGGTAGAGAAAAATCACAGAATAAGTTATGAGTGAAAACTTAAGAAGGAAGAGAGATTGAAGAAATGAGAACTTGGCACATTGCAGGCAATCCTTCTATTAATAATACCCTATGTTCCAAAGGCTCATTTTGAAACCATGTGTTCAGAATTTAGAGCACATATTCCTGCATAATCATACACTCTACAGGTTGGAAAGAGCCTCAAAGTTCATTTAGGTCACTGCTCTGGGATTTAATCGCCTATTACATCACCTCTACCAAGTAAATAACATTATTAAAAAGGCAATTAAGACTCCAGATTACCTTATAAAATCGTTTTCACAGCCAGGTGCAGTGGCTCATGCCTGTAATCTCAGCACTTTGGGAGCCCAAGGTAGGCAATCACCTGAGGTCAGGAGTTCAAGACCAGTCTGGCCAACATGATGAAACCCCGCCTCTACTAAAAATACAAAAATCAGCCAGGTGTGGTGGCAGGCGCCTGTAATCCCAGCTACCTGGGAGGCTTAGGCAAGAGAATTGCTTGAACCCGGGAGGGAGAGGCTGCAGTGGGCCAAGACCGTGCCATTGCCCTCCAGCCTAGGCAACAAGAGGGAAACTCCATCTCAAAAAAAAGAAATTATTTTTAAATCATAAAGATCTAGCATGTACTAAACACATAGTATGATAGCATTTTCCCACTCTATATCATAATATTTGTATGAAAAAAACAGGATCAGATTATAGTCGCAATTTGGGGTGGCAGATACACAGACACATTTGAAGCCCCAAACTCCATGCAAAAGCATGATTTATCACTACCCCATGTGCAAGCACCAGAGGGCTGAGGAAAGGAGCGAGGGGAGAGCTTGGAGTAGGATCAGGGCCTGTGTTGTAAGGCAGGAGAGAAATGAACAAGGGCTATGAAAGCGGTGAGAGGGAGACTGGAGATAACACAAAGGCAATGAGATTTGTAACTTCCTCATCTCCCTTGACTGGCTTTACTTGCCTTCCAACTCAGTGCTACCCTGAGAAGGCCAGCCTCCACTCTCATGAATCCTCCTCTCTTCACACAATGTGGAAGCTCTGAGCATTCTATTCAGTCAAGCATTAAGTCACTCATCTACTTGTTCACTTTTTAAACACTTCTATTTTGCACTCTATCACTTCACAGTTGTTGGTGTTGACCAGTGACCAAGAGTCCTTGGGACACAGATGCCTTCTATTATGCATTTCTCAATACCCAAACCCTGCTTGTGCTTGGCTCACAAAGCATGTTAAAATGTCTTTGTAGAATAGGAGTTTAGGGTGCAGTGGCTCACGCCTGTAATCTCAGCACTTTGGGAGGCCAAGGCAGGTGGATCGCCTGAGCACAGGAGTTCAAGAGCAGCCCGGCCAAATCCCATCTCTACAAAAAATACAAAAACTTATCTAGGTGTGGTGGTGGGTGCCTGTAATCCAAGCTATCTGGGAGGCTGAGGCAGGAGAATCACTTGAACCCAGGAGGTGGAGGTTGCAGTGAGCCGAGATTGCACCATTGCACTCCAGCCTTGGCAACAAGAGCAAAACTCTGTCCGAAAAAAAAAAAAAAAAAAAAAAAGGAGTTCATTAAATAAAAGGAAAGGAAAGGGAGTTGAAGGAGGAAAAATAGCAGAGGTCCCTTAGCATAAATAGCAGAGTAGATTCTCTCCGCTCTTCAATCTCCTTCCAACTTGCAACCATCGGCAAGAGCTGGGCCGTGATAAATGGAGCAGCACAGAAACCAGCAGCAGTAGAGAAATGAGAAGTGACAACTAAGGAACTATTTCTTTCCTTTTCCCTCCCCTTTCTACTTTTCTTCCACTTCACCCACCCTCAGAGACACTTCCTCTAGTCAAGACTGAGTTGTCTGAATAGGGGAAATCCGGTATCATGAGGATATGGTTTCATAAAGCAAGAGGTCTAAAGGGTTAAGAAGAAAGAGAAAGGTAGCAGGAAAGAAATTCCCAGTAGATATAAGAAGAGCCTAGTCCTTATGCAGCACAGATGACCAGCACTCACTAAATATCCATGCGCTTCTCCAGGTTTCCCAACCCCACGCATTGGAGCAGTGGTGTCATATGACTAACTCTTCTCCATGGAACACAAGCGGAAGTAATATGCCAGTTCCAATTTGAGGAAGGTCTGAGTGGGTATGCCTTCTCCAAGACTGTTTTTTCCTCTGCTACATTGACCTTGGAGACCATTTGCTCTAAGCAGCATGACTACAAATCAAAGAAAGCTATTGGACACAACTAGGCCTCATATAAGAAGAAAATGAGCACTTTTTGGTGCGAAATCAATGCACTTCAGAGATGTATTTGTTACCACAACATAGCATAGCATAACCTAACTGATTCACCTTATTTCACCCATCTGAGATGGTCACAAACAGGAAAAGGAAGGTTGCTTAGTTGTGAGTACAGGCCAAGAACCACCTGACTACTCATTAGCATCTCATTCATCATTTTTAATTCAAAGTTTGAAACCATCTCCAAGCCATCACTTCCATTTCTACCTATCACTTAATTAGAAGATGTAATATTTTCAAATAATTGACTAAAGGGGCGGGGAGTGGTGGCTCACACCTGTAATCCTGGCACTTTAGGAGGCCAAGGCAGGAGGATCACTTGAGCTTGGGAGTTCAAGACCACCCTGGGCAACATAGTGAGACCTCATCTCTACGAACAATTTTTCAAATTAGCTGGATGTGATGGTGCATGCCTGTAGTCCCAGCTACTCAGGAGGCTGGGGTAGGAGGATCGCTTGAGCCTGGAAAGTGAAACCTACATTGAGCTGTGACTGCACCACTGCACTCCAGCCTGAGTGAGAGAGCAAGACCCTGTCTCAAAAAAAAAAAAAAAAAAAAGAAGAAGAAGAAAGAGAATTAACTAAAGTATATTCAAATAACACATTCCTCTAGGTACTCTGAAATCTACCTCTGGATGAAGTTATATCGGCAGAGCTATGTTTATCGCATTGGCCACTGTAGACTCATTCTGAGCTTGGCATGAGGCCATTAGATCAAGAGATGCCACCCTCTACTGTTAGGCTCTGTATAATCTCCTCCCCTTGAGAGTGGCTGGGACCTGCAGCTTGCTTCCAACCAATAGAATATGACAACAGTAATAGGATATTACTCCTTGATTAGGTTATGTTGTGTGGCAAATGTGAGATGACAGTTTCAGGATTATGCTACATAATATAAAGACAGACATGTGAGATTCACTGCAGTGCCAGAGTAGAAACACTGGAGAATGCTACTCATTCTATTGCACAGCATCGTCTTTATGAAAATCCTCTGAATAATTTTCCTCCTTATCTCAATATTAGTAATAGTTGCTCTTCTCCTGTAAGACAGAATAGTATTAGGACTCATCTCATCAGGTTGCTGCAAGGATTAAATTAATTCATTTAAAAAGCTTAAAATGATGCCTAGAGCAGAGTAGGCACCACATATATTTTTGCCATTACTAGGAATTTTTTAAACTCTTAATTGAACTATAAATTGTGCTTATGCTCAATATGTTTTCTAACTGATAAGAGCCAAAACCTGAGCCTTCTCACAGCAAGTCTATCAAATGTCTCCAACTTTGTTTGGTGCCCCATTTCTTTCTCACCTTCTTCCAGTGCATTTAATTTGGCTGCGTTTCATATATTTCTGTAAGCTGATCTAAATTCGCTACAGAGCCACATAGGCTAAAAATAAGTAAAAATTCACAGAATAATCCCTAAATTCTTTACTTACATTTTATTAACACTTGGAGAGGGAAAGTGAAACAACAACGAAAGCCTTTACATAAAAGTAGAATTTTTTCTACTACAGTCTTCTCTTGCTTTCCTACTGTTATTAAAGATGTAAATCTTAACACCTTGGACTGGAAGAACAGATAAGCTCCAGCTAGCCTCAATACCCTAAGTTTAACTTTGACACCTCAGTCAAAAATTTATAAAGGGAGCATCCCTTTCAGCTAACTTGTCTCTGAAACACTCAGGCTAAGGATTATGGGCCACTCTGCTCATGGGCCAGAGACATGGAAGGCCACTTTAGGTGAAAGCTGTAACTCTAGTGGCCACTTTCCAAACAAATACTTAGGCTAGTACTGGGATAATGTATTTATAGAAACAGAATATTTAAAATATAAATTTGGTTGAAAAATTGGACTGCATGATTATTGTGGCTAAAGGACTTAAAACATTGGCCCTGAGCTCAGAGCAAATTTGGTTCTATTCTGTTCAATAAATATTTGGTGCCTTTATTTCCTGGGCATTGTGGGAGGCTCTGAGGACCCAAAGATAAGTAAGTTATAGACCAAACCCTCGAAGACTCTAAGTGGGTAAGAAGATACACTTAAATAATTATTCTGTATGACCGAACACTCCTCATTATCTTCATAGCATTTATTCAAATAGTAATTATAAATTAGTTTGCTTACATGTTTACTTTCTGCCTTCTTTACTAGGCCATTTGTTCATTGTGGGGAAGGACCATGGTTATTTTGTGACTGTGAGCTCAGCGCTAGTACAGAAGCCCGTCATATGGTAGAGACCCAATAAATGTTTTCTAAGTGAGAATGTATGCATATATAAAATTTATAGAAAGCAACAGTTTTCATGTTATACAAACAACATGTAGAAGATGTAATGGAAAAGAGTCATTTATAATGGCCAAAGCAATAAATCTATGAAGCACAAAATACCAAAGAATAAACCTAATAAGAAATATGTGGCCAGACGTGGTGGCTCACCATCTGTAATTTCAGCACTTTGGGAGGCCGAGGTGGGTGAATCATCTGAGGTCAAGAGTTCAAGACCAGCCAGGTCAACATGGTGAAACCCCATCTCTACTAAAAATACAAAAATTAGCTGTACATGGTGGCATGTGCCTGTAATCCCAGCTACTTGGGAGGCTGAGGCAGGAGAATCACTTGATCCTGGGAGGCAGAGGTTGCAGTGAGCCAAGATCGTGCCACTGCACTCCAGCCTGGGTGACAGAGCGAGACTCCATCTCAAAAATAAATAAATAAATAAAAATAAATATGCAAAAACAATATAAGGGAAGAAAAATTAGTATATTTCTGAAAAACAAAGTCACCAAGTTTGTAAATGCACCAAAACTTAATATGGTAAAGATGCCAATTCTTTCTAAGCTAATTCATAAATTTAACAATACTAATAAGAATACTGAAAAAGAAATTTTGTTCTAGAATTAGATAAGCTAATTCTAAAGGTCATGTGGAAAATAAACTAGTAATAGTTTATTATAATTTCTGAGGAAATCTCCAGAATAGAAGTCTTAGAAACCAATGAATACATAACAAAACTTCAATAATTAAAACAATATCATATTGAGACATATGTAAATATACGAAAGAAGAGAAAATAAATTCCAGAAATAGATTCTACTTTATGTGGAATTAGTATATGATAAAGGTGATACTCATTCTGTGGTGGTAAAGATGAACTTTAATATACAATGTTGGAACAACCAGATAGCCTTCTCAAAAATGATACTGTTAGATTCATATATCATACCATATTCAAATAAATATTCCTAATGGGATTTAGGATTTAGGTGTAAAAAAACTATAACATAGTTTAATTTCTTTATATACTTAGCATGGGAGAGACCTTTACAGCTATGACTCAAAAATGAGAAGTCAAAAGAAAAGATTGGTAAGTTCATAAACTTTGCATTCAAAAATATCGTAAGTGCAAAATGGCAGAAAATATTTGCAATACATGTCACACAGAAATGTAGAAGTAAAAATTGGATGGAAATATAAACAAAGAATATGAACAGACAGTTCACTAAGAAAAAAACACAGGTGGTAATTAAATATATGAAAATACTCATAATAGAAAGAAAGGATTTTTATTTTCTCACAGTGATGGGAAAAATCTTATGATAGCCAACCTCCACCCCCTGGTGTTAGGGCCTGTACAATCCCCTCCCCTTGGTGTGACCAGGACCTGTGATTTGCTTCTAATCAATAGAATATGACAACAGTGATGGGGTGTTACCCCCTGGACTAGGTTTCGTTGTTTGGCAAATGTGATGGGATGACACTCCTGTGATTAGGTTACATGGTATGAGACTCCACCACTTTAACAGACCGTAGCAAGGGACTTCCCTGCTAGCCTTGTGGAAGCCAGTTGCTGTGATGTGAACTGTCTATGGGGAGGCTCATGTGCCCAGGAACTGCAGACAGCCTCTCATTGCTGAGGGCCTCAGTCTTACAACCATAAGGAACTGACTTTTGCCAACAATCACATGAATTTGGAAGAGAACTCTCAGCCTCAGATGAGACCACAGTCACAACCCACATTTTGATTGCAGCTCCTGAGACCCTAAGCAGAGGATGCAGCTAAGTGGTGCTTGGGCTCCTGAACCACAGAAACTGTGAGATACTAAATGTGTGTTGCTTTAAACTGCCGAGTTTATGATTATTTGTTATTCAGCGATAGAAAACTATGACACTTGTCAATCATATTGGCAAAAATACAAAATATACAACATTGTGTTGCTGAGTACGCCCATGGGCTGTCTCATATGAAATGGCTCAATGCTTATGGAGGAAAATCTGGCAATGTCTAGCACAGTGACAGTAACTATTTGCCCTTTGGCCCAGAAATCCCACTTTTGGAAATCTACCTATGCTTTCACACATATGAAATAATGCATGTACGAAATTTTTCATTAAAGCATTGTTTATAATAACAAATAATGAAAACAATTCAGTGGTTCAACAACTGAGAATTGGTTAAATTATCTAGGACCACGTATATGATGGAATACTATGTAACCATAAAAAAAGGAATGGGGGAGGCCAGGCACAGTGGCTCACGCCTGTAATCTCAACACTTTGGGAGGCCAAGGTGGGTGGATCACGAGGTCAGGAGATCGAGACCATCCTGGCTAACATGGTGAAACCCGGTCTCTACTAAAAATACAAAAAAAAAAAAAAAAATTAGCTGGGCATGGTGGCGGGTGCCTGTAGTTCAGGCTACTTGGGAGGCTGAGGCAGAAGAATGGTGTGAACCCTGGAGGCAGAGCTTGCAGTGAGCTGAGATTGCGCCACTGCACTCCAGCGAGTGCAGCGAGATTGAGACTCTGTCTCAAAAAAAAAAAAAAAAAAAAGGAGTGGGGGAGATCTTTATGTAATGATATGGAAAAATGGAAAAAAGTAAAGTTCATAACAATATATGTAGTGCACTACCTTTGTATAATGAAAATTTATGTATTTGCATAAAGAAACAATGAAGTTAAAAAAAATTTTTTAATGATTACCTATAGGGAAAAGAAAGAAAAAAATGGATAGAAATAAGACTTCTCCATGGATGCCTTTTTTATCATTGTATTTTTGAAACATAAACATCTTACCTACTAAAAATTAATTTAATGTTCTAAGTTGTTGAATGGATGGATGTAAGAAAGCACTGTATCATAATGAACAGACTCAAGATGTAGAGATAACACAGAGAAAAAGGGGGCGAGAGAGGGAAGTCAGCTAACACGTCTTCACAGACAGGGACACTGAGTGGGACACTGAAAGATGATCAAGAGTTACCATGGGCCGGGCGCGGTGGTTCACACCTGTAATCCCAGCACTTTGGGAGGCCGAGGCAGGTGAATCACGAGGTCAGAAGTTCCAGACCAGCCTGGCCAATATGGCAAAACCCTGTCTGTTAATAAAAATACAAAAATTAGCCAGGTGTGGTGGCACGTGCCTCTAGTCCCAGCTACTCAGGAGGCTGAGGCAAAGAATCGCTTGAACCCAGGAGACGGAGGTTGCAGTGAGCCAAGATTGCACCACTGCACTCCAGCCTGGGCAACAGAGCAAGACTCCATCTCCAAAAAAAAAAAAAAAAAGAGTTACCATGGATGAACAAGCCTCAAAAGGACATCACGGACAATGAGAACTGCAAGTTCAAAGATACGGTGGGGTAAAACAGACAGTATATCCAGGTGATAAGGGACTCTAGTCTTATTAAATGTTATGGGGATGCTGGAGAGCTGTGTAGTGAAAGAAGAAGCCAGAGACCAGATCAAGGGGTCCTTGGAAGCTCTCCTAAGAGACTTGGACTTTATGCTGTGCATAATGTTTAGGTCTTAAATGGGTCATTCTAGAAGTGACTTGGAGGATATATCAGAGGGTATCTGTATTTATGCCTCATGGCTGCCATAGCAAATTCCCACAAACTTAGTGGCTTAAAACAACAGAAATTTATTTTCTCACAGTTCTGGAAGCCAAAGATCTGAGCCAGAAGTCTGAAATCAAGGTGCTAGCAGGGACACATAGGGAAGAATCCATCATCTGTCTCTTCCAGCTTCTGGAGGTTGCCAGTTTCTTCGGCTCATGGCCACATCATGCCAGTCTCTGCCCTCATCTTCATCTCACCTCTTCTCCTATGCGTGTCTTCTCCTCTTCTATTTCTTACAGGGACTCTTGTCATTGGATTTAGGGTCCACTCAAGTAATTCAGGATGATCTCATCTCAGCATTCTGAGCTTAATTATATGTGCAAAAATCTTTTCCGAATAAGGTCACATTCACACCTTCCAAGGATTAGAACATGGACATATCTGTTGTGTGTGTGTGAGGTGGGGAAGAGGCGGTCATGGTCAATGCTAAAGACAAAAAGTCTATTTGGAAGGTAGTTGCAATTGACCAGGTAAGAGATGTTCATCAAGTATTCAATTTTTCTGATTAAAAACTTCCCGGGGCAAAATCCTACAAGCCACTCACATTTTTCAGAAATCTACCCCACATTTTCCTTTCTATAATTTAAGCCCATCTTTCTTGCCTTGATTTTTATTCAAGCAATTGAATGTATATTTGCAGCAGCCCTCCCCCCCCCCCGTCTCTTCTAAGTCATTTCTTATATTCATATCATAACCACCGTGTGGCATTTTATGCTGTAAGAATAATTCTGGGCTTTCTCATCTGAAATGGCCGAAGTCCTCAGGGAGATTCCCTCCCCGAAAATGACACTCATCTAGAGGCAGACAGAGTGTTCTACACAGGATGTTTTCCAGCACATAGCATTAAAGTTTCTGGTGAGGTCTATGGAGCACCAGACCAATCATCATAAAATCCAGATATGAGAATTTCTAGAGTAAGTGGAAGCATATTAAAATAGGATGCAGAAGACCTAGGAAGGGATCAAATCTTTAAACTTCACATCAAAGTCAAGAGTGGTTTCATATGAAAGACAAGCAAATCTAATCTCCCGTCTCCTTCACCTCCAAAACAGTCACTATCTGGCTGTTTTTGGTTAGCAATTAAGCAGCAAAGAGTTATTATCCAGATCATGTTCTGCTTGCATTTCTAAACCTAGCTAAACTGTAGTTATTAACCTTCAGTCTAACTAACCAATGCTGCTAGTGACCCCTTGCTTTCTAATCAGTCAGAGTAGTCACTTTCTAACAGTTAAAGCTCTGACTCTAAGCCAGTCCTGTCCAAAAGAACTCTCCACGATGACAACAATGCTGTACGTACAACACTGTACAATAATCTGCACCCTCCAACATGATGTCCACCAGCCACGTGTGGCTACTGACCACTTGAACCGTGGCTGGTGTGAGGGAGAAACCAGTTTTTAAATTATTTATCATTTTCATTAATTTAAAGAGCCGAATGGAGTTCATGGCTACCATACTGTACACCACAACTCTAAGATGGATCCTGGCCCATCTTCCTATTTGAACAGACTGAAGTTCCATGTTGGTATCACTTTAGTCTTGGTCTGTTGTCATATTTACTTCCTGCTCCCAAGGAAGAATCTAGTAAGCCTACTGGGACTTATGGCCATCGATTATATTTCAAAGGAATAAGTTAGAAGTTTTTTTTCTCTTTGATATTAGTTTGAGATGTTATGAAATAAGACCTATGATACTGCCTAGATAATTTCAAAAAATTGTTTATAACTGTGGGGTGCCCTGCTAGCCACAGACCACTTAGCGGTTTTCTGGATAGACTCACCCTTTTTTTCCCCCTTGCTTCTCTTTCTAGGAAAATTAACAAAGGCTTCTTTGGCTCCTGGATTTAATTTCTATGATGTGACAGAAACATGTTCATTTACATATACTATCATTTAAGCCTGAAACTGCAAAAGTTTCTTAGGTTGTTTTCAAGTTCCTAGCTACCCAACTTCTGGATGGAGTGAAGTTGATTACGCATTGAAGGGGTGAATATAACGTATTTAGGACTAGATCCACTGTCTTTCAAGGAACTCCTACAGATGTGTCTAGAAAGACAAATCATTGTTTCTGTGAGTGATTTTATCACATCTATACACTAAGCATTAAAAGAAAGCTGAAGCTTTCAGTAAGCAGACCAGGCTATCACAAAAGCCTTCACTGTATGAACCCAGATTCTCCATTCCCTAAAATCGGAGAACATTTCAACAACTCACCTGTCCCTTTTTCACAGTGTAAAAAGAAACATTCAGCTCCATGAGGTGCTGAAGAAACAGAGATGGTTGGTTCAATGAGACTACAGGGCACGGAGAGCTCTCATAAAACTTACTACTAGATTATACGATGGTACTGCAATAGAGATGACATAAGAACAAACGAGATCAAATTTATAAATAATATATTAAAAATACAGATAGCAAAAGAATGAATGAGAGGAAATCTACAAAGCACTTCCCATAGAAAACAGTTTCATAACTATGTGATATTACATAGCATTACTGTTTTGATAAGTTAGCTGAAATCCCAGCAACTCAGGAGGCTAAGGTGGGAAGATTGCTTGAGGCCAGGAGTTCAAGGCCAGCCTGGGCAACATAGCAAGACCTTGTCTCTACAAGAAAAAAAATTTTTTTAATTATCTGGGCATGGTGGGCCACACCTGAAGACCTAGCTACTCAGGAGGCTGAGGCGGAAGGATTGCCTGAGCCGGGGAGTTCAAGGTTACAGTGAGCTATGACTGCACCACTGCACCCCAGCCTGAGTTACAGAGCAAGACCCTGTCATTTGTTGTTGTTTTCTCTCTCTTCTTTATATAAAAATTCTGTTTGTGACACAAACAGCCATTAGAGAGAAATGATTAGCTATTATGCTTCTCAGCGGTGGTTAGCAATGGTCTATAATTATTCATTTCTATTAGGAGCCATTAGCCATTAATTCTAGGTATTAGAATTTTGAGAGCAGCTTGACCACATTGATTCCTGGGTTTACATTTAAAATAGATGCGAGAGACAGAGACAGACAGAGAGAGAGAGAGAGAGAGAGAGAGATGAGAGACAGGTACGTATTTTTGAAACATAAACTTATGGTCATGATTATTGAATGGCTTTCAAATCCATTGGAATACATTGTTCCAGAACTGTGTTTTATCTCTGTCTTCACAGATGCAAGTTTTCATTAAAATAGAATCTCAGACTTTAGGAACTTTAGCCACTGTCAGGAAGAAGAGCAGGAGCCCAGGACAGGAAGACATAACCCTAACCCTATCTTTGCTGAGTGAACTTAAGCAACAGATTTAACCTTTTTATAGCTTAGCATCCTCATCTGTAAAATGAGAAAAATGGTATCTACTTCATTAGGATGCTGTAAAGATTAAATGAGTTCATTATTGTTAAGCACTTAACTGTCATCGTCATCACCATCATCATCATCCCACAGATGTAGACACCAATGTCCAGGTAGGCGATGCGATTTGTCCAAATCATAAAACTAGCATTAAGCACACAGAAGAACCCAAATCTCTTGACAACTAGCCCTGAGTTCCTTCCACTGTGCCATGCTACCTGTATTGTTCTATACTACGCCATGCTTTCTGATGCATAAAGTCCTTATCAGGTACATAACTTATGAAGGAAAGAACTCAGAGAAGGCCTAATGATGCCATTTCTAGAGGTCTCAAGGCAAGGCCATATAGGCCAAAGTGGCAGCTGAAACCAGTCACTTCAGTGTCACTACTAAAGTCCTTGTACCCAATGTATCTCCCCATTTGATGCTATTCCTAAAATTTCTCTTATATAAGGAACATGTTTTCATTGCGTAATAATAAATGTATAAATAATATTGTTTTAATTATTAATAACCATATACTGGCTCATATTTATAGTACTCATATCAAAACCTTACTCTTAATAAATGAAAATATAAGGTAAAATATATGAACATATAATACTATTTGTGTAATACATAAGAACATAAGATCATGAGCCATGAAAGAGGGATTGTTGAGGTGAGGAATGAAATGGTACACAGTGGATGCTTTGGGTATCCAAATCAAACTTAATTTTCCTCCCAATTTTCCAGGAGCCAGTAGGAACATTTCTTGGGATGTCACAGCAAGGAATGGAGTACAGCTCCACCGGGAGCCATTAAATATGGGATTAATGATGGACAATTAACGTGAAAGGCAAGAACTGCTTGTCTCCTTCCACGAAACAAGGCCATTCCAGACCCAAGTCAAACTCAGTCTATAGCCATGAAAAAATGGTCCCCATGGGGCCCCTGCAGGAAAGACAACAAAACAGTTTGATGTTACATCTCCTCCAGATCCCTGTGGGCTTTCAAAAAAAAAAAAAAAAAAAGGCCAGATATGTTTTATAATCCAGATTTTTACGTAGCATGAAAGGGGAAGAAAAAAGGAGCCATTCACAAATTGTCCATCTATTCTTGTATTCTGCAGGAACAATAGTTTGCTTCCACATGAACTGCTTGCAACATAATTCCTCTTTATATTAGAAGTCAAAAGTAAAAAGGCTACCTTGACTATATAAGCTTCACGAAAATCTATATATTTAACTTTAGAATGGCTTTTCTTTTATCCCCATGTAACATTTGAAAATCATGTTGATGCATTTTATAAAGAATCACACTGGCTCAAAAGTATAGCAACAAAAACAATTCAAACATAAAATCTCATTTTTAAGTTCTTAGCTTTAAATATGCATCAACAGAATGTGAACTGTTATTTTCTCCACATGGGTCTTAAGTACTATACAAAGCATTGGCAGGTCACTATTACAGAAAAGTGGACTTGGTTATTGTCACACTGTCTCTGTCACATCAAAGCTGTCTCTCTTTTGCAAGAACCAGTTTTTTTCCGTACTGCACTTTTTCCCCTGCCACTACATGGAACACTCTGAAGCACTGATCAATTAGGGAAATTGTTTTAATGAGGGAGGTTGATTGTCATGTATGCTTTGTCTTTCTCTTTTCTTGACCACATTATCCTCTGGGAATCAGAATGCTAAGTTGTTATTGGGAGTCTGTAACTGGCTTGAAATTACTCCGAGAAGTTCAGCCCTACCAAACTGCTTCATGGCAAATTATTGCTTATCACCTAGCCTCTGATACATATATACCAGAGGGCATGCACATATGCATGTATAGGATGGCAATTTGCTGTACTTTAAATTTATCCCTTTCTTCTCACCTTTCTCACATACCATCAAATCCCCCATTTCCTAGATGGAATGCATTTTTCTAGATGAAAAGAAAAAACTCACTGATGAAATGAGTACTAACTCACTTGCCTCACTGGTCAAAGAAGCCAATTAATAAATGAGAAACATCAGCTAGCTTAAAGAAACGTGGAGTGCAGATAAAGACTAAAGAACCACGGAGTCAACCAAGTAAAGTGCCAACTCAAAATGATAGCAAAGGACTAGATATCTAGTATGTGTTCAATAGATGGCTAAGGGTGAGTTTCCTGATACTCTAATTTACTCAGGAGCAATCTGAATTTTCTAAGAGGATATTTATAATAAATTCCTACTTGTAGACTTTAAGCTATTATGGAAGACAGTAAGAGGTTTTTTGTTTTTATTTTTGTGCCCGTTAAATTGCATCATGTAGTTGATCATTTAACTTTGTCTAAATCCAAGTTTGACCTGTTTGTCTACGTTCCACATAATTGAAAAAAGTACTGGGATTAAATGAGGTGGATTCTCAGATGTGCTTACTGAGTTATGTTGGTCTGGTAGATGCTGGAATGGAGAGTGAAAGTCTTCAACTTTTTTTGTCATTCTATGGAACCAACAGGATGGAGACAGGAAGTAATATTCACTTTGCAATTAATCACAATCTCATCAGGAAGACTCACCCCCAACCAGTTCATTAAAGGCAAACAGACTTCTCCCAAAGCCTTAGTTCTCCTTTCCATTATCAATCAGGGGAAGAATAAGTGAGATTAAAAATGTAAAGCAAAAAGGAAGAACTGAATAAATCAGCCAAAAAATAATAGGATCTTTGGGAGAAAATAGTTTTTTACAAAGACGTTCAGAAACAGCATAAAATAAATACCTGTATGTAGAGATCTAAGTATATATACACACACTGACATTAACACACATGTTTCAGCAAACATCAATATTTATTATGTCTCTGGAAACTATTGACTGATGGGAAAAATCAATATATATCTTGATGTTGACCACAACAAAATCAATAATTGCTTCATAATTTACCAAGACTCATGGGATTTAATGAACCAGATAGCTATGAAGTAAAGCAAAATCATTATACTTTCTCCCCAGCGTACTGGATAAAGGAAACAATACCATTAGCATTAGACATTTGTAGCCATACCTTGTGTCACCTCCCTAAAGCCCACCTTTATTGAATGAAGCAAGTGAAACATCACCTTTCCCAGAATTGCGGATGACAACTCTGAAATTTGAGCAAGGAGAGACGAGTAAGAGAAAGAAACCTCAGGGAAGACAACACTCATTAGAAAACCAATTCAGTGTCACAGATGAACGTGGACATTTGTGCCTGTGAATTAAACAGCAGTCCCCTGCTGATAAATATAATTTATCCACTTTGTTAGGCCCCAGTATTGCATTATATTGATTGTACGTTCATCCTTTTCTAGTTTTTCACTTATCTCCAGAGATTGATAAATGCAGGTTATTCAAATGCCATGACTATCTAAAATCCAATGCAAAGGGACTTTAGTGGCAAATTTAGAAAAAAAAAATGCTGGTACACTTCCTGTCCTTCTTTAGGATCCCCTCAATATTTGTATCTACTTAAGAAGAGCAGAAGTAAAAAGATGGCCAACACTCCGTAGTGCAGACACAATGATTCATCTGCAAATTAGGAACTGGGCCAATACAACCAGTCATTAAAATCTTTCGATTTAAGTTCAAAACAGAGAAACTCTATACACTGAACTGTAGGGATGTGTGTATGAATTGTCTGATAAATATGCAGAATGATGTTTCCCAGTGCTCCTAAATGATATTAATAAGTCAAGCTCTGGCCAGGAGCGGTGGCTCACGCTTGTAATCCCAGCACTTTGGGAGGCCGAGGTGGGCGGATCACGAGGTCAGGAGATCGAGACCACGGTGAAACCCCGTCTCTAGTAAAA
This sequence comes from Hylobates moloch, assembly GCF_009828535.3. Taxonomy (NCBI): domain Eukaryota; kingdom Metazoa; phylum Chordata; class Mammalia; order Primates; family Hylobatidae; genus Hylobates; species Hylobates moloch. The sequence goes on from NW_026652289.1 coordinate 16,559,696, forward strand.
ATACAAAAAATTAGCCGGGCGTGGTGGCGGGCGCCTGTAGTCCCAGCTACTCGGAGAGGCTGAGGCAGGAGAATGGCGTGAACCCGGGAGGCGGAGCTTGCAGTGAGCCGAGATCGCGCCACTGCACTCCAGCCTGGGCGACAGAGCGAGACTCCGTCTCAAAAAAAAAAAAAAAAAATAAGTCAAGCTCTGCAAGGAAAAACAGAGGTCAAAGCAACCAACACAGTAAGCCAAAAATGGGTTCCCATTAGAATAAATTTCTAATAACGAATTTCTCTAGAAAACTGCCAGACTACCTCTATCTAAAACTATAGAAAAGATCTGGTTCCCATTTTGTAGGGTCTACACAGGGAAATAATAAGTGAATAAATGTGGGCTGAAAGCATAATGGCTAATAATATTTCCCAGAAGAGAAGAAAGAGGTGAGCTGTGTCTTTATAGACATTGCCAATAGGTAAGAGAGGGCACAGAAACTCAAAGCAGCCTTAGATTTACTGAATGTAAGAGAAGGAAGAGGGGAAAAGAGATGTAGATACAAGATTAAAGATTATAAATAAAATTACTGTAAGTAACCCCAATTTACCAATCATTTGAAGTGGTTCTAAGAGTAAGATTGTTTCATGTTGCCTAAGTTTATGGCAAGGAGCATCAGTGATGCTACACTTTTCAAATGTATCGTAACTTACGCATTTCAGAAAGCTTGTACATGGATTATCATAATTGAGCCTCACAAAAAAACTTTTAAATGGCCTCCTGTGTGACGGTTAATTTTATATGTCAACTTGACTGGGCTTAGGGATGCCCAGATAGTTAGTAAAACACTATTCCTGGGTGTATTTGTGAGGGTCTTTCTGGAAGAGATTAGCATTTGACTCAGTAGACTGAGTAAAGAAAACTGTCCTCACTGAGGTAGGTGGTATCACCCAGGCCATTAAAGGTCTAAATAGAACAGAAAAAAAAAAAAACAACCCACAAAATTACTATTTTCAATCAGAAGGATTGTAAGATTCTAATATCTGCCTTTGCACATTTTCTATCATAAGCTAACCATTGAAAGCTAATTAGGCAAAAATTATTTATTCAAATATCTACCCCCAACATTACTATCTTAAATTCCACATTCTTTTCTATGTGACTAAGAGCACCATTTTATATCAGGTGTTCTATCCTTTAGGGCTATTGTGAGACATGAGGAATACTTCCATCTCTGATAACCAAGCTGGGGAAATGCCCCTTGACATATCAAATCTCAACTATTAAATGATCTAAAGCAGTGTTTCTAAAATTGTAGTCAATGGACTACCTTCCTTAAAAGGAACTGGAGATCTTGTTAAAATGTAGACTCCTAAGTCCTACCCCAATACTTTTGAGTCAGAATTTCTAATTGGGTCCCAGCTATATTTTAACAAACATCCTAGGCAATATTTGTGTACAGGGTAGGATAAGAACCACTGAATCAGGAAATTGGAGCAATGAGTGTACAAATAAGACTCAGGCCCTAACACAGAACCCTCTACACAGTATACCCAGGGATGGCAAGTACAGATCAAAATAAACAAAAACAAAACGTCCCAGCTTAGGTAAAAAATAAAAATGAAAAACAGGACACGTGCGGTGGCTCATGCCTGTCATCCCAGTACTTTGGGAGGCTGAGGAGAGCGGATCACTTGAGGTCAGGAGTTCAAGACCAGCCTGGCCAACATGGTGAAACCCTGTCTCTACTGAAAATACAAAACTTAGCCAGGCATGGTGGTGCATACCTGTATTCCTAGCTACTCAGGAGGCTGAGGCAAGAGAATCACTTGAACCCAGGATGTATAGGCTCCAGTGGGCCGAGATTGTGCCACTGCACTCCAGCCTGGGCAACAGAATGAGACTGTCTCAAAAAAAAAAAAATATTATTCTTGTTTAAATGCCTTCAAAGGAGGATTAACAAAGCCTCTTGATATTGATAGCTTTTTTTTTTTCCCCCCAAGTTGGAGTCTCGCTCTGTCGCCCAGGCTGGATGGAGTGCAGTGGCATGATCTCCGCTCACTGCAACCTTCACCTCCCAGGTTCAAGTGATTCTCCTGACTCAGTGTCCCGAGTTAAGTTGGGATTACAGGCGTGTGCCACCATGCCCAGCTAATTTTTGTATTTTTAGTAGAGAGGGGGGTTTCACCAGGTTGACCAGGCTGCTCTCAAACTCCTGACCTCATGATCCACCAGCCTCGGCCTCCCAAAGTGCTGGGATTACAGGCGTGAGCCACCACGCCCAGCCAATAACTTCTTATATGAGTGTACTTCGCTCTAAACATGCACACACACAAAACCAAAATGTGTATATTTTAAAAATCAAATTACTACAATTTTCCTTAAATTTTGGAATATCTTACCCAGTTATTTAAAATAGTGTACACAATTATGCATTTTAAATATTATTCTATCTAGACAACATAATTTTTACACACAGCTGTTCGTGAATGTGTCTATTGAACAAAGGTATGCTTATAGATTTTTCCCAAATAACCCTTCATTTTGGAATGTTCCTTTTTTTTTGAGACAGAGTTTCACTCTTGTTGCCCAGGCTGGAGTGCAATGGTACGATCTTGGCTCATCAAAACCTCCACCTCCTGGGTTCAAGCGACTGTCCTGCCTCAGCCTCCCAAGTAGCTAGGATTACAGGCATGCGCCACCACGCCCAGGCATTTTTGTATTTAGTAGAGACAGGGTTTCTCCATGTTGGTCAGGCTGGCCTCAAACTCCTGGCCTCAGGTGATCCGCATGCCTCAACCTCCCAAAGTGCTGGGATTACAGGTGTGAGCCACCACACCCAGCCAATTCTGGAATTTTCAAAATATGTCAAGGACTGTAAAACTATACATACATACACACACACACACACACCATATGTATATATACAATATATGTATATAATACATACATAATGTTTATATATACATATATACAATATAATATATACATATGTATATATACGTATATACATTATATAATATATGTGTGTATATTTTTGTTTAATTGATGAACTAATTAACTTGTATTTGGGACTCTAATATAAAAAGCTATGGTCTGGGCTGGGCACAGTGGCTCACGCCAGTAATCCCAGAACTTTGGGTGGCCGAGGTGGGCGGATCATTTGAGGTCAGGAGTTCAAGACCAGCCTGGCCAACATAGTGAAACCCCATCTTTACTAAAAATACAAAACTGGGCAGGGCATGGTGGCAGGCTCCTGTAATTCCTGCTACTCAGGAGGCTGAGGCGCAAAAATCACATGAACCTGGGAGGCAGAGGTTGCAGTGAGCCAAGATTGCACCACTGCACACTCCAGCCTGGGTGATGGAGATCCAGTCTCAAAAAAAAAAAAAAAAAAAGCTATGGTCTGGAATGGAAAAAAAATGGGCCTGCTTTCTGAACCTTCCACATACTAATTTATACGGCCATAAACACATCGCTTAACAACCCTGGGCTTTGTTATTCCTTTGCTGTCTGGGCATGCGAATATCTTCCTCCCAGCATTGCTATTAAGGTGTTTAGCAGGGTTTCTGAATGAACATAATAAATTAAAAGTGCAACACAGAACTTGCCTCCCCTGACTTCTAGCAAGTGAGCAAAGAAGAGCTACAGCAACCTACAGAAGGAAAAAGAATTAATCGAAGTCGTGGAAGGAAAGTTACAGGGGAGGGGGCATTCTTCAGTGGAGGCGAGGGGCGCAGCACAGCTGGCGTCCGAACCAGTTCCCTCCTAGTGGACCTCAGCTTATCCCAGAAGGAGTGTCACTGAGGTTACAAAGTTCTGAAATTTGTTGTTAATATCCTCAACCTGAACAGAAGCAGACGGAACATATATCTGTATCATTTTCTCTCTTAACAGAAGAATGATGGAGTGGTTCCTGGGGTGAAGCAGGTTAAATGGAGAAAGCAGACAATGTACGTAACTCTCTCTGATGCAAATGGAAACTACAGACCTACATCCCGTATTGAAGTACAATTGAAGAACAAGCTAAAGTTCAAGGCCCTTCCTGCCTCCATGTGGAAATAAAATATATGATTCCTAGCCAAGTGTTATATAACACGTATGTGACGTAAAATCTCAAAGGCACAAAAGATCCTAAATATCCTAAAAGGAGCTCCTCAGCCAACCTTTCTTCGTATCCTCTATTTTCTCCTTAGGAGACTCAAAAATGGGTAGAAGACAAAAGACTTGCTATCAAACTGTAGCTTACAGAGGAAAACAAACTCTTATATGACAGGAAGAGGGTTAAGAAGTCACCCAGCTCTATATCAGATCAACTGGAACATCAGCACAGGACTGCCAAGTCATAAGCAAGATGAAAAAAACAGCACGGCAACAATGCAAACATGTGACAGCCAAAAGGGTGGGAGTAGAAAAGGGAGCAGAATATCAAAAAGAGAAAGAACAAATGCTAGAAGGAAAAATTACTCAATGAACTGAGGGAAAGTGCTCTACCACTGTGTTATGCTATAAAACAACGTAATTATTAAATGAATACAGTAAGATGGTAAAAAAGATAGAATGAGATGAAAAGAGAAATTGCCTCGCTGAGGCAATAAATTGATGCTCAAATCAGCATCATTTCTGAAATAAAAAACATATTAGAACTAGCACGGAACTGAATAGACATTGCTAAAGAGCAAGCTACTAACATGTGGAAAATTGAACATAAAAATAATGAATGCAAATTTAAAAAACAAAGACATCTAAACAATTAGAGAGGAACTAAATTTTATGGAGGACAAAGATGATATAGCCTAAGAAGAATTGGTGCCCCTGAGATAATCAACAAATGAAATGAAAAAATATATTTTAAGTTATAATACAATATATATATTGTATTGTATAATACTATACCTATATACACATATATCCTAAAATTCAAAGAGGAACCAATGAGCCTGAACAAAAGGTCATATCATAATTGAGCATAACAAGTGTTAAAGGGGACTTTCAACACCAAGACCCATCTAGTAGACTAAGTAACATCAAGAATAAAGAATTACACAGGCATCCAGACAAATAATGCACATCACTCACAAAAAGAAAAAAATCATGCTGGCCATAGATTTATTCACCATACCAAGGAATGCCAGGTGATGATGGAATAATGTCTATTAAGCTCTAAGGGGAAGAAAATGGTTCCCCCAAGAGAATTATCTCCAGCCAAGAGGTTGTTCACATAGAAAGCATCAGGTAGACATTATTGAACACAAAAGAAATAAAGGAATAAAAACATCCATGAGGCCGGGCACGGTGGCTCACGCCTGTAATCCCAGCACTTCGGGAGGCCGAGGCAGGCGGATCAAAAGTCAGGAGTTCAAGACCAGCCTGGCCAACATGGTGAAACCCCGTCTCTACTAAAAAATATATATATAAATCAGCTGTGTATGGTGGTATGCGCCTGTAATTCCAGCTACTCGGGAGGCTGAGGCAGAATTGCTTGAACCCGGGAGATGGAGGTTGCAGTGAGCTGAGATTGTGCCATTGTACTCTAGCCTGGGTGACAGAGCAAGACTCTGTCTCGTAAATAAATAAATATTAAAAAGTAAAAAAAATCCATGAATTCTTTCTTAATGACAATAAAATCTAGCCAATTAATAGATGAGTCAAAATTTAAAACTTGAGAATGAAGAAGCCATGGTAACAGAAGAGGTGTTAAGCATTTTATCCACTGTACTATTTTTTCAACTTTCCTGTATGTTAGAATGTATTCATACTAAAAGGTTGGAGAAAAAAAGATTAAATTAATAGTATACATGCTATAGTATAATACCATGAAAATACTATACCAGGCACTAGTAAGTGATATACTATTCCATGGTATAGTATTGCCCATGTTTTGCAAAGATGGTGAAGCTGAGTCATAAGATGGCACTATTTGTGTTACGGGGTGGTGTCTGACCTCACTCCCTTAGCAGTGCTAGTAAGGATAGGGATGGGAAAAATATCTTTCAGCAGCACTCCACACTGACATGCTATAAGCAGATATTTATCGGAAATCTATTCCTAAATTATAAAAAGACTAGCTTTGATAAGAAGAAAAGTTAAGAATCTGTGACAGAGTCAGAGCCTTGGGATGGGATGGAACCATCAACAGGACCATTATGCTACTCAGTAATACTAAAAAAAAGTTGTTAAAATGTATCTTTGTTAATATATTTGTGGTGCTCCCCTAGAAAAAAAATAAGAAAGTCATGGTCTCTTTTTTTTTTTTTTTTGAGACAGAGTCTCACTCTGTCTCCCAGGCTGGAGTGCAGTGGCGGGATCTCGGCTCACTGCAAGCTCCGCCTCCGGGGTTCATGCCATTCTCCTGCCTCAGCCTCCCGAGTAGCTGGGACTACAGGCGCCTGCCACCACACCTGGCTAATTTTTTGTATTTTCAGTAGAGATGGAGTTTCACCGTGTTAGCCAGGATGGTCTCGATCTCCCGACCTCATGATACACCCACCTCGGCCTCCCAAAGTGCTGGGATTACAGGTGTGAGCCACGGTGCCCAGCTGGTCTTTGTCTTTTGAGATACTGTCTGTCCTCATAATTGTGTCGTGCGATGAGAAGATTATTTAACCAAATACCAGAAAAGCTGAAGTTACAGTTTAATATATTTGGTTATCTATAGATAGACTATACAACATATAAATTAAATAACAAAATATCCATGTGTTGGTGGGCATCTGTTGAAATTATGCATGTGATAATTTCAACAGATCCTCCCCCCACACACATCTAATAAAATTTTATACCCTATAACAATTTTTTAAAGTAATAAAAAAATTTTACTTTACTATAATTATTTATATTAAATCAAAAGTTGAAATATATATGGCATTCATTCTAAATACAAGAAAAGAGTAAGGATACCTATTATCAGTATTGTGTTGGTCACAGAATTTTTGGTTTTGAGAAACAGAAACCCAGTAGAGATAGATCACAGAAAGGAGGGTTTATTATAGTAGAATCTAAAACCTAAAGGGAGGCTGGGTGTAGTAGCTCAGCCTATAATCCCAACACTTTGGGAGGCTGAAGCAGGAGGATCACTTGAGCCCAGGAGTTCACGATCAGCCTGAGCAACATATTGAGACCCCATTTCTATCATGAATTTTAAAAAATTAGCCAGGCGTGGTGGTGCACACCTGTGGTCCCAGCTACTTGGGAGGCTGAGGTAGGAAGCTCACTTGAGCCTGGGAGGTCAAGGCTGCAATGAGCCACGATAGCACCATTGCTCTCCAGCCTGGACAACAGAGAGAGACCCTGCCTCAAAAAGTTAATAAATTAATTGAAAAACCTAAAGGGAAAACTGCTTCTCACAAGAAGTTGAAAGATAACAAAATGGCTCTGAGTCTGAATGTTCTCTTGGATTGGCTTTTGTGGGTTGGTGTGTGTGTGCACATGTATGTGTGTGTACACGTGTGTCATACATGTGAGCGTGCATGTGTGTGGGAACTCAGTATCAACAGTACGTGACCTTATAGCTCCTGTCTGACTCCTAATCTGCTGGTTGCTGGCTGGCAGATGAATCAGCTTTCCCTAAGGCGTGTGCCCATTTTTTATCCAATCAGTCGGATAGCATACATATACAGAAGCATACATATAGTGCTGAGATAGCAAGCAGAACAGTTAGAAAGGGAGATTGGACAAGACCGGCAAATTAATTGATGTCTCTCCTACAACTGTTCTTCTAATATACTTATAATAATAAATATCATTAAGATTCAAGTAAGATATAAAAATCATATTGGGAACTGAAAAATTATTATGCACGATTAGAATAATTGCATCATTAAAAGAGCTGAATAAATCTGCTATTAGAGATAAATTACCAATTAGAAATAATAAAATAACAGTGAAATGAAAAGATAGAACATCCAAAAAGTTCATCAAAGTCTTATATCCCGTAAAAGAAGCTAAAGCATAATAATAAAAGAGATCTATTCTCAAGAATAATAGAGTTAGCAAATATTCTTGAAAAAGCTTAATTAAAAGCTACATAGAACTTTTATAATGAAAAATGTTAAGCAGGAAATATAAAGAAAAACTTTAAGTTATAATTTAAACCTTGATAAAGAGATTAATATTTCTTCAAAATTAATTTGTAGAAGTATTACCATTGCAGTCAAACTCTCAATAGAGACGGGTGGGAAGATAATAAAATATTTCCAAAATTGATTTTAGAAAAGCATTTAGAATAATTGGAATATTATAAAAATACTGAAAAAAGTATCACAGGTTTTTAAAATATAAGAAAAGCAAAGTATTACTCTTAGAAGAATTAAGTTGTATTAGATGTTAAAACATATTATAAAACAACAATCATAAAATTAATAAATTCATAAAAATTAGAATTAAAATATTGATTATATCTGCAGATAAATGATAATTTTTCTCAAGCCTAAAGTACCAAGCAAAATCACAAGAAAAAATTGACAAATTTAGATACGTAAAACTTAAAATGATATATTAAAAACTCAATTGATAAGGAAACCAGTACACTATGAACAATATTTGATATTAAGTATGTCAAATATTTCTATAAAATATCACCTCATTAAAATTTATTTTAAAAGGCAAAAATGCCCTACCATTAAAACTGAAAATATGTAGCAACTTGTACAAGAACACAATTACATTTAAACAAACAAATGGAAATGTGTTCTTTCTCACTAAACATCAAAGATTGCACATTAAAGCAAACTTGAAATATTAATATGCACCTACAAATTAGAAAACACTTCTGGAAATAGCACACAGATTGAATAAGGATGTTATCACACTAGAAATATTCTGTACAACTTGTAACATTGCAAACTGGTACAAGTGATTTGGATGGCAATATTACAAAATGAACACCAAAGGCCATAAAAAACTTTTTCTTCCACTTTACCACTCCCAAGAGATAAAGGAATGAGTGCAATCTCTTTTTGTTTTTTGCATTTTTAAAATTATTTAAATAGGTTTTTGAGGAACAGGTGGTGTTTGATCACATGAGTAAGTTCTTTCGTGGTGATTTCTGAGATTTTGGTGCACCCGTCACCCGAGCAGATACATTGTACCCAATGTATAGTCTTTTATCCCTCACCCCTCACCAACACTTTCCCGAGTTCCCAAAGTCCATTATATCACTCCTATGTCTTTTCATCCTTATAGTTTAGCTCCCACTTGTGAGTGAGAACATACGATGTTTGGTTTTCCATTCCCGAGTTACTTCACTTAGAATAATGGTCTCCAATTCCACCCAGGTTGCTGCAAATGTCATTATTTCATTCCTTTTTATGGCTGAATAGTAGTCCATGGTGTATATATACCACAATTTCTTTATCCACCCATTGATTGATGGGCATTTGGGCTGGTTCCATATATTTGCAATTGCTAATTGTGCTGCTATAAACATGTGTGTGCAAGTATCTTTTTTGTATAATGACTTCTTTTCCTGTGGGAAGATACCCAGGAGTGAGATTGCTGGATCAAATGGTAGTTCTACTTTTAGTTCTTTAAGGAATGGAATGAACACAATCTTTGAGATCAAATAGACACAGGCTCCATTCTGATATACTGCAGCTTTACTACCTTCGTTGATTAGAAAGTGATGATAACTATGACTAAGATTTCCACAAAGAGCAAATAGGATAATGATACTATAAATGCCTAGCACTTTATAGACACTAAATGGATTGTATTACCTATGTTTTTTCTCCTCATCTTTCTTATCCCCATGAAACACACACATGAACATGAACATACATGCACTTATATATATAAGCACAGAAAATTTAAAGAAAATAATTTAATCAAAAAAGCTTTATGCCCTGAGAACAGAAGGGGAAATGGCATGCCATTCCCGTAACAATGCCTAAGCCATTAAAAGGGATTGGGAGTTTTCCAGCTACAATCTTGGCCATCTGTATTAGTCTGTTCTCACACTGCTATGAAGAAATACCTGAGACTGAATAATTTATAATGGAAAGAGGTTAAATTGACTCAGTTCTTCAGGGCTGGGGAGGCCTCGAGGAACTTACAATCATGGTGGAAGGGGAAGCAACCATGTCCTTCTTCACATGGCGACAGAACTGTGCTGAGCATAAGGGGGAAATCCCCTTACAAAACCATCAGATCTCGTAAGAACTCACTCACTATCACGGGAACAGCCTGGAGGTAATCTCACCCATGATTCAATTACCTCCCACTGGGTCCCTGCCATGACGTGTGGGGATTATGGGAGCTACAATTCAAGATGAGATTTGGGACACAGCCAAACCACATCACTAGCTGAAGAAAATAGGATCCAAAAGGACCCAAAGGCAGAGGGAAATCTGGCGTATTCCTGGACTCCATCTAGGGAAAGAAGCTTAGGGAGAGAAGGCTCTCTTAAGACGCTAGAAACTATTACACAACAGGGTCTGAATGCTGCTTTGAAGGCCTAACTCATCAGATTGGTGCATGCTTTAAACTGGCTCCACATATCCCCCCTCTAACCAGCAGGTGAGTTCCCAAGAGGAAGGAGAGATTAATTATAGAAGAAAATAACTGTTTTCCTCTGTACATCAAAATTGTAGAATGATTTGAATTTTGTAGATGTTGCATGAAAAAGCACTTTTAGAAAACTAAAGGACAATCCAGCTTTAGAAATTCTCATTAGACTGGGATTTTTGCTCTCTTGTCTGCGTTTTTAGGTGGACTCCATGAAGGCATCACACCTTTACTAGGGTTAATACCTGTCTAACATTCTGTAGTTCTTCAATCAGCTGTGAAAACTATATTTTTCAAAATGAGTTATTAGAATCTGAAAATTGCAAGATTATTAATTATTACTTGTAATTATTATTCATGTTATTATTTTGGAAATAATAGCATCCAGGCATAGTGGCTCATACCTGTAATCCAAGCACTTTGGGTGTCCAAGGTCGGAGGATCACTTGAGCTCAAAAGTTTGAGATCAGCCTGGGCAACACGGTGAAACCCCATCTGTACAAAAAATTTTAAAAATTAGCCAGGCCTGGTGGCCTGCACCTGTAGTTTCAGCTTCTCAGGAGGCTGAGGCAGGAGGATGACTTGAGCCAGGGGAAGTTGAGGTTGCAATGAGCCAGTATCCAGTGACTGACTCCAGCCTCAGTAACAGAGTGAGACCCCATATCAAAATAAAATAAAATAGAAATAGTAGCAAAAAATTATTTCTTTCCAAAGGCCCTAACTTATAATCCTCTTTTACAGTACATAAAACCAGATTCTGAAAATCACATGGGTCCACACATTACGAAGAGGGTCTTTTCTCTCTGTTTATGTCGTCTTTTGAGTGCACTTACAGATTCCTGTCTTGAATTCACTGCTGGTTTTTCAGTCTCTGTTGTTGCTTCAGCTTGCTCTTCCATTTCCTACTTGCTTACTCATTTTATTTATAGCTCTATTTTTTCCTGCACTGTTGGAATGATTTCCAGTTGCACCATTCACGCTTTCAACTATTTGAAAAAAAAAATCTCATTTTCTATAAAAATAGCTAACCTCAAAGTGATTCATTTCATTGTCCAGGCCTTTTTATGATTAAAAGACCTTTTCATATTATTCATGAGTCTAAACTGATTCATCCGTATAATTGAGATTTTAAGCTTTTAGGTTAAGGACTACAGTTTCCCAGTGACATTTTCAGTGCTAGGTGGAAAGTCTGTGCTGAAATTGATGCTCTTTCTTAAAAAAAGAAATGTTAGCACTTACTTCACCTTTTAACTTAGGCTGCAGAACTAAAGAAATAGGTTTATACTCTTTAAGGTGGGAAGGACCTTAATAACTGCCTGAAGTGACAAACTGTAAACTGCCCTTATAGTTTTTCCATTATTTTTAAGTTAGTAAACCTTCCCCCAAACAGAGATTTGATAGTTTTCTTCTAAACTTTTAAATTTATATGATTTTTTCAAGTCTCTTGTTCTTGTAGATTTTGGGGGGTATATGGTAAGAGGTAAGAATCCAAAGATATCTTTTTTTGTAAACAGATAACCAGTTGTCCCAACACTACTTATTAAATACTACTTTCTTTAACCATTAGTTTGTGGTGCCTCCTTTACCATATATTGCAGCTTACCTATCATAGAGTTCATCTGAGCTACCTGGTTCTAGTGATTAGCCTATATTAAGCCCACACTGCTTAAGGTATCCAAGCTTCATAATACCTTTTAATATATGGTACAATTCTCCACCACTCATTAATATTCTACTTTAAGAAAAAAAAGAATTTTTAATTTTTTTACAAAGTTTCTCTCAAAAGAATCCCATCTGGACTTTGAATTATAATATTAAAATGATAAATTAATTTGAAAAAAGATAATTTTTTACTATTTAACCCTACCTCCTGATAAAATGTTCATCTTTCATTTGCTACAGTTTTACTTTAGGGCATTAGGTAATCTCTTACAGTTTTTAAAAAATTTTTAAATTATTTATTATTCAGTTTATTTATTTATTTTGAGACAGTTTCCTTCCGTCACCCAGGCTGGAATGCAATGGTGTGCTGTCACCTCATTGTGACCTCTGCCTCCCAGACTCACGTGATTTTCGTGCTTCAACCTCCCGAGTCACTGGGATTACAGGCATGTGCCTCCATGCCTGGCTAATTTTTGTATTTTTAGTAGAAATGGGGTTTCGTTATGTTGGCCAGGCTGGTCTCAAACTCTTGGCCTCAAGTGATCCGTCCGCCTCAGCCTCCCAGAGTGCCGGGGTTACAGGCATGAGCCACCAGGCCTGGCCTATTCAGGTCATTTCTACTATTTGCAGATTTGTGCTATTTATGCACATGGACATTCTATTTTATTATACCATGTAACCTAAGTACTTATAGGGTTATGAAGAAAAGCTAATCAAATATTTTTATGTTTAACTTATATTTAGCCTCATTATTTACTCTTTTGTAAAATTGAATATTTTTGTGTTTATTTAAACTTCTAATATATCATAATCCATATATAATGTATAAATAAAACCAATTAAATACATTAATATAATGTAATCCCAAAATATTTAAAGTTTTCAATACTGTCACTTACTTCCTCCCTTCATATATTTATAACCCCTTACATATGTTTAATATTTCATTGTCTTGACTGGACATTCCAGATTGATAGTTAGATAATCCTGAGGTTACAAGTTAATTGATTTAATGATAATTAAATTTTTAGGTGTTCTTGAAAAACTAGTTCTTTTAAATAAAATCAATGATGAGTTTCCATAAGATATGAAGTATTCTGGTGTAAAATAAAAGATTATTTTGTAATTCACAAGCTCCATATTTAAAGAATGCTTAAAATGAAACCCATTTGTGATGTTACATGTAAAATGCCATGTATTAGAACCATGAATGAATTCTCAAAATCTAAAGTACAGTTACAAAGACTTCTTTGAGCACTTGCGTTGAATCTAACAGACTGACATGCTTACTATGTGTTAGATGATAAAAATACGCAGTGGGTAGGAGCCTGTGAAAAAATACTCTGGTTAATTTATTATGAATTGTAACATACACAAAATTACCATGGGTGATACCATGTCAAAATTAATTTTAGTAATCTTGACATAAAACTGAATTTGTTTAAAAAAATAAGAGAAAATATTCTGGCAACCCCTCAGTATGGGCCAAAAATGAAGAAAAAAAAAAAATGTGAGTGGTGGGAAGACATGTTGAGATAGACCAGAAAGCCGGTATGTGTGGTAAACTTGCATTGCTGCCAAAGGGTGCCACTAGAAAATAATTGTAAAGATACAAAAAGTCACAGAAGGGAATTATCTAGCCAGAGAGAAGAATGTGGGGAATACAGACTTAATAAAAGGTCTTTGGTGGGATCCAAGAAATTATTTGTAGCAGGATGTTAAAATGTGACCCTTCCTGCCTCATATTTTCACCTGAGACCCTAAATTCTCTCCCAAGGACGCTTCGTGTGGCTAAAACCAGTTCTAACAGCCTTTGCCAGTCACCTGCCCCCATGAGAACATGTTAGGAAAAGCTTTTTAAAAAAGATGAAAAGAATATCTTTGAGCAGAAAGCTTTTTTATTATTTGGGCTTAGTTCCTTAGGACTGATCCCCAGGAATCAAATTATTTGTTCAAAGGGAAGAACTATTTGAAAGAAAATCCTCATGAGGAGTGTGAAAGGAAAATAAATCTCGGGACCCCAAAATCACTAAGCCAAAGGGAAAAGTCAAGCTGGGAATTGCTTAGGGCAAACTTTTTTCCCATTCTATTCCTAAGAAAGACAGCTACTAAGATAAACTCAAAGTCATCCCTCCACTCACTGAGATAAATGCATATCTGATTGCCTCCTTAGGAAAAACTAATCAGAAACTCAAAAGAATGCAAACATTTGTCACTTATATACTTATGACCTGGAAGCCCCCTCCCCACTTAGCGTTGTCCTGCCTTTCCAAACCAAACCAAGGTACATCTTACACATATTGATTGATGTCTCATGTCTCCCTAAAATGTATAAAACCAACTGTGCCCCGACCACTTTGGGCATATGTCCTCAGGACCTCTTGACATTGGGTCACAGGCGCATCCTTAACCTTAGCAAAATAAACTTTCTAAATTGATTGAGACCTGTCTCAGATACTTGGGGTTCACAGGAGGCTGATGGTACCAGCCTCATCTTAGAAAGTCCAAAGGAGAGAGAGTACCTGTAGCAGCCTCCCTGAGACACAGCCAAATGGCAGGATTTATGGGTGTCGGATGTATGTCTGGAGTTGAAGAGGACAAAAGTGAATAAAGAGGCTAGATGTAGACAGCCAGATCCAGGATCTGAGGGGAAACAGGAAACAGCCAGCTGGAAGAGGAAGCTCCTTGCCAGAAAACCAGAATTGGAGACCCTCAGGGAGGACTCTCCAAGGAAGCCATAATAGTGTACTATAAGAGAAAGAGGCAGCTAGGGACATCTGCCACCCCCAGCCCCACCAAGTCTAACAGAAATAAGGCCTTCTCTCCCACTCACCAATACGCTTCACCACTACAGTCTTTAAGCCCGGAGAAGCAGGAAGCAGCAAGGGCGGGGGTGTGGGAGGAGTAAAAGAACAAGACAAAAAAAGCAGTCCCCAAGCTCTGCCCCGTAAGAATGGGCCTTGTGCCTGGAACACTTCCTTGCCAAGTTCCAGGCTCCGTGTGTGCTCCTTTGTTAGTCTTAAGCATGTGTGTCAACGGCCCTCAAGCACACCCCCAGCTTTCAGTATTTCAGGCCCCACGGGGGAAGGGTCAGCGTCCTCCTACTGCAGTACAGGATGGGTATGTGAAGGCCTCTTGCCCTGCATTGGCTGCCAGAGGGGCCCACTAGCCATCCAAGACTCATGCACATTGTTGGAGCTGATCTCACCCTGTCTCTTCTCTATGTGGGTAAAAGCGTTGCTCCAGCCACTGCTTGACAGTACTGCTTTTTCCTTAGCGACTCCAATACTAAGATACAGTGGGCAGAAGTGTTTGGATTTCTATCACAGGTGGCTGGCATTAGGATCACCTTGTCTATCCTCCAGATAGTTGGAATCTTCACCTGGCATTGGTAACTGATACATGTTGTTCTGCTCAACAATAGGTTTACAGATGAGGTCAAGTAAAAACTGGAATAGGGAAGAAGTTTTAACCTGAATAAGCAATTGTATTAGACTTTAGTGAATATTTTAATACTAAAAATCGCCAGAAGAACTATGAGATCAGCCTGGTGTGTCTTCCAGGGATGGTGGGGGAAGGGGTGGGGAATGACAAAATGCAAAAATTAAGAAAGTATTAAGTTGCTTTCTCCATTCCATAAATGAGTTAGAGAACTGATTAAGGGGGTGATAGAGCCAGCTAGTGAGAGTCAGTTACGTTCATTCCAATTCTCAGTTCCATGGCATCACATCGGGGGGTTTGAAATTGACCACAGTGGTAGTATTTACACCATAGAAATTGGCAAATGCTACAAATCAGGTTTTTCTTTTTCTTCTAAGAGCAAGTTGTTAAACATTTACCACCACATCACTAGAAAGAACCTTTCGTCTAAAATTCAGGTGGCCTGTAGAAAACTTTGAACCAGAACCAAGGATTAGAACTAGGAACTGAGGCAGGAAATAGGGGCTGGAGGCAGGGAACCTAAGGACTTCCTAGAACTAAATTAAATGGAAAAACCCCAACCCAACCTTCTAAGTCCAAGTAAATAACTTTGTAACTCTACTTCAGCTATGACAAGAAACATCCTCTTCTTTGCATAGGATGTACACCAAGTAAATAACTTTGTAACTTCACTTTAGCCTCTTCATCTGCATAGGACGGTACACCAAGTAACCAATGGAAACCTCTAGAGAGAATTTAAACTCCAGAAAATTCTGTAACCAGGCCGTTGAGCCATTTGCTCGGCCCACTTCTACCTTGTGGAGGGAGTATGTTTCTGATGTCAATAAATTTCTGCTTTAGTTGCTTCATTCTTTCTTTGCTTTGTTTGTACGTTTTGTCCAATTCTCTGTTCAAGACACCAAGAACGTGGACACCCTCCACCGATAGCAGCACCAGCAAATAAAATTAGCATCCCCAAGGATCAAGGCTGAGGAGGAAATAATAACCTAAATATTAATCCAAGGATGATCACATCATAAAGGCCACTTCGCCTTTGAACATGCCATTTAGACTAAGGTCAATTAAAAAATTAGCCTAAAGGTTAGTAAAGGGGTGTTAGAAAAATAAAAAACAGGAAGACAAGTCCAGCACAGTCCAGGGACAACAGGACCAGACCTACTGGACCTTAGGCTGACTTCTGAGCATCCCCAGCAAGTGCCCAACATAGAAAGGACTAGACGGAAAAAAACAGAAAACACTAACAAAAGAAGTAGGGAACAGCCATGGAAGGAATCTAGAAAGGAAGCTACCAGAATGTATATGTAGCCTTGTTTACAATTCAGAGAATTCTAGAGACAATCACTGTATTAGTCTGTTTCCACACTGCTGATAAAGACATACCCGAGACTGGCTAATTTATAAAGAAAAAGAGGTTTAATGGACTCACAGTTCCATGTAGCTGGGGAAGCCTCACAATCATAGTGGAACGTGAAACACACATCTTTCATGGTGGCAGACAAGAGAGAATAAAAAAAAAAAAAAAAAAAAAAAAAAAAAAAAAACCAAGTGAAAGGGATTTCCCCTTATAAAACATTCAGATCTCGTGAGACTTACTCACTACTTCAAGAACAGCATGGGGGAAATCACTCCTATGATTCAATTAACTCTGATCAGGTTCATCCCACAACACGTGGGAATTACGGGAGCTACAATTAAAGGTGAGCTTTGGATGGGGACACAGCCAAACCGTATCAATTAATTGAGTATATTTTGAGATTCATTCTCTGAGATCTGTTACTTTTGTCAATCTACGTGTTTCCCATAGTTCTTAGCAATATAAATAAATAACAATGAAAGAGAGTTGTTAGGCATGCCTCAAATACAGCAGGGAAGGAGGAAGCTAAGAAAAATATATACATAAGAGGAATGTGAGGGGATAGGTGGGCAGAGGAATGTAAACAACTGCAATTGGAAAAGAAATAAGCAGGAGCAAATATCTGAGGGATTGGCAAACTGGTTCTCTGGCAGATTAGCCTGCAGGAAAGTTCCAAGGCCCTCATCATTCCTCTGAAGTTTGGGATCAGTATCTTTCAGAGGAACGGTTTTTCTTAGAAAATGCACACTCCCACATCAGGCATCTCATTAACTTGTGGATTTGCTACAGATTATTTCTCTGCTCTTATGGCAATTTTTAAGCCTCTGAACTTTATCTTATTGTTAGGCATGATTTGATGTGGAATTATAAGCCCCATTAAAATGATCTAAATCTCTTAGAAAAGACCAAAAGCTGCAGTTCTGTCTGTGATAAGACCACTCGAAGATAACAACCATAATTGTCCAGAGTAACTAAACAATCCCTCGCTTGTGGATAAATAAGTCTCGGTATAATCAATCTTTCAGGGATGCTAATCATTCTGTCAGAATCATTGTTGATTTTGTATTTCCCCAGCAATGACGAACCATCTAACTTAGATCTTATTTCCCATAGATCTCATATCATCTATGGGATATAGATGGAAGATCACAAAACCTTAGTGCTAAAAGATGATCTAATTTAACCTGTCAATTGTATAACTAACCCAACACTCAGAAGAGAAATTAAGTGACTTAACCAAGATCATACAGTTCAGTAGAATTCCATTGACCTAGGGCATCAATTAAATGCTTAACACTTGGTTAATTCAAAAAGTGATAAAATTCAGAGATGCCATATGTTGAACTACATGCATTCTATTTTTCTATTCCTGCATTAATGTAATGCCTCTTTGTAATGACCAAAATAACAAATTTATTGAGGCACAGATAGGTAGTTGCATGTTTATGGATTTACAGTGTAACAGAAAGGACCCGCAGCTGTTAAAAATCCCTAGTCATGTGCCCCGATGCCTGGAAGCCCACAAGGAGCTATTCATTTCTGTTGATTTTTCATACTTCTGAGTGATACATATTAAAACCCTCAAGATTGTCTGCTACTGGGAAACTCACATAACTTTCTCGAGCATTGGTTTTAATACTATTTTTTACAATATTGGAAAATAGACTTTTAAGCTACCCCCCAGTTATAAATGCAATGGGAATGATGCTCAGATAGGCAAAAATAACAACAACAATGACTATTCATCCATTCTAGGATGCCCATCGAAGGCCATCACAAGCAGCCAAACAATCAGTTCTCTTTTCCAGGAAATGGAGCAAGGTATCTGCATCCCATCCTTCTTCTGCAGGAAAGAAGGACAGCTAAATTTCCATATCAAACCAGGAGGAACTTGATATTATATTCCTTTTTTTTTTTTTTTTTTTGAGACTGATTCTCTCTGTCACCCAGGCTAGAGTGCAGTGGCGTGATCTCAGCTCACTGCAACCTCTGCCTCTCAGGTTCAAGCAATTCTCCTGCCTCAGCCTCCCAAGTAGCTGGGATTACAGGCACCTGCCACCATGCCTGGTTAATTTTTATATTTTTAATAGAGACGAGGTTTCACCATGTTGGTCAGGCTGATCTTGAACTCCTGACCTCAGATGATCTGCCCAACTTGGCCTCCCAAAGTGCTGGGATTACAGTGATACTATAGTCTAGGATCTACCACTGAGTGAATTCCACAGTCAGCATCAACATGGTTATCAGAGTATCTCTCAGAAATCAGAGAACTGGAAATAGATTTCCAAGAGTATTATTCCTAGGAGAGGTAAATTTTAAAAGAATAAGGTTGGCAGGGAAAGGATCAACGGCAGACCAAAAACCAGAGAGGTAAGATTTGGAGAGAAACCTTTGGATATCCATAGGGCATCAAAATAGTGTTAGGAGATGATAATATAAGGGACCAAAAAGGGAAAGGCTTTGAAAGAGGAGCTAAGGCAGTGCTACTTTTCCATTCCTCTAACTGCTGGATTATTTTCTTTCATGTGTGCTATAATTTGAGGTCTTCATGTGGACTCCACCCCTTCTCAGGTAGTTTCCATCTGAAAGGTATACTTTATGTAAATGGCATTTCTCCTGTCCTTCAATAATAGCATTTATCTGTTAACCACTCAGCTCCGTGGTAGGCTGTCACGGTGGGATCTCATTGAACACACAATTATCCACTCCAGCTGCCGTGAATGTGGCATTAATTTCTGACTCTCTGAGATGAAAATCAGATTGTGTTCCAAGTTCTTAGGATTGTAACACTGAACAAAATAACTGAAGTGAGTCTCAATCAATTTAGAGGTTTATTTTGCCAAAGTTAAGGATGTGTCCAGGAAAGACAGACACTAGTCCCAGTAGGATCTGTGGCCCATATTTTTTCCAAAGAGGACTTTGAGAGCTTCAATATTTAAAGGGAAAAAAGTGGGCAGTGGGAAAAGCGGAGAGAAAAATGAAAGAGGGAGGATACGGTCACATTCTTGTGATGCTTTGATTAGGCTCACTGAATACTCATATGGAAACGAGGGGGTAGACGGAATACTCAATTATGTATTCATCTCACATTCAGTAAATCTGCACTTTACATAAGATAAAGTAAACATAGAGTAGAGGAGGAAGTCAAATATGCATTCATCTCAGGGTGGACAGGAATGATTTCCAGTCTCCTCTTGTACCATACTGTGAAGATAAGCTGTTCACTTACATTGTCAGAGTGAGAGAGGCCCCCTGAAGAGACATGTGGCCTTCTACCCTATAACTATTTGTTTAGGAACTCAAGCAAAGGTAGTTTGCTGTTGTTGTTGTTGTTTGTGTGTGTGTGTGTGTGTTTTGCATGACTCAACTTAACTTTTCCCTTTTGGCTTAGTGAATTGGGAGTCCTGAGATCTTATTTTCCTTGCACAGGAATTTACCTGATATTGCTAAGCGACTGATTCCTTGGCAATCATGGAATTTTACATTAAGGCTGAATTTTTAATTAATAGCCCATGGAACCTCCCTAGGACCCACAGTCATTTTTACGATATGCTAAAATTAACTGCGATCCACCTGTCCAACTATTGCCATGTGCTCGGAGACCAAAGGGCAGACGACTTTGCCATCCAAGCACACACATTCCTCAGCTGCCTGTCTGAGGCTTCATTACTGACTTACTAAGAGATAAAAGCTTTTGTCTTCAGCATCTCCCCTGCCAGGTTGGTGATAAATTTACTAGTGCAAATTACCATCCAGGAAAATGCTGCAATTCCATTTTGCCAGAGGCAGCTGATTTTCTTTTTAAAGGTGAACCAGCTCCTAGTTCCTGAAAACAACTTTTTCTCCTCACACTCAGCTTTCACACATTTGCAGAAACTATTATTAAGGGATTTTTTTTCTCACTCTTGAAGTCTGTTACAAGGCAATTGCTGAATACAGCGTATATCCAGTTTCCAAAACTGAAAATAAGAGAAGATTGGTGCTCCTGGCCCTCAGAACCATTCTTTTACCCTTTTTGGCACCCTCCCTCTGAGTATAGTTCATACCCTCTGTAATGGCTTTTTTGATGTCAACCCGGCTAAGCTGTAGTCCCCAGGTATTCAAGCACTAATCTAGTTGTTGCCTTGAAAGGATTTTGCAGATTTAAAGTCCCTGTTCAGTTGACTTTAATTAAGGGAGATTATCCTGGATAACCTGGGTGGGCCTGGCTTAATCAGCTGGAAAGCAGGCCCGAGCCTTCCTGGAGAGAAGAAGGAATTCCACCTGCAGACAACAATTTTGTCCTGTGTGGTGGAGGTCATTACTCCCTACTGGTCCTACTTCTCTGGGCAAATGCTAAGTGACACACCTTCATACTACACCACACACAAGTCCGCTGGGAACATCTTTCTCGTGACCCCTACTTTGAACTTCCCTTTCTCTCTTCCTTCACTCAAATTTTCTTTGTATGCCACAGTGATGATATTCCTTGGTAAACAAAAAGCTAGGACCTGTGACCTAAGGACAGATTTTTTTTATTGTTCTGTGAACATGTTTAAATGAACTATCTTATCAGAGTATAGATATTAAATTCTGTTTATGCATATGATGGCCCAAATTTATTGGAAGGAAAAAATTACTCGAAATTGGTATACCCAGGATAATTTGGGGCATATGATCACCACAACTGTACCCAAATCAATAAACTTCCTATTAGAAATGAATATTATATTATCCCATTTATGCTAAGGTGTTAAAGGTCTTGACGTTGTACTTTTATGCCATACAAACATAAACACTTAAGTGTAATACATCTCATAATGTATTTTTATTTTTACAGAATTCTTCAAAAGTTATTACTTCAAAAATCGGTGTTTCTGATATTGTGGTTCTCTGACCAGCAACATAAGCATTAAAAACTTATTAAAGATAAAAATTTAAATTTTCATGCCCTACCCAAGACTTGATGAATCAGATGAATCTCTGCAGGGGGTGAGGGGCAGGGGTTCCAGCAATCTGTGTTTTAACAAACCCTCCAGGCAAGTCTGATGTCATCTAAAGTTTGAGAACCACTTTCTTAATCTGAGAAAAATCACAATACTGGGAACACATGGGCTAATTTTGAATGACAGATTTGTGGGCAGTTAATGAGTTAAGGTATTAAAAAAAAAACGTGGAAATTGTTTGTAAAAACAACCATCAAAAATGAATTAATTAGGAGAATACTGTCATCTACCACCAACTTAGCAAGTTTAACACGTTGGAATGTAGGTGAACAGGCAGCCCCAGCACCAGCCCCAATGTTTATAAAACTTCCTTCTAGAGCACAGCCACTAGCAACTCAGTTCTCATCTCCCAATAGTTACTTCGTCTCAACTCAAACTATGAAATTTCAGATATTTGAAACTAGAAGGGCTTAGCCTAAGTCAGGGATTCATCACTATAACTTGACAGGGTCACAGAGTAGGAACACAACCATGAAAACTTTTCAACCATGGGTCAAAACTGTTACAGGGAGTTAGACAGGCATGAGCAGGGCAAGAGAGGGCTCTCCCCCACCCACTGGGAATGTCAGAGGATGGTTGGGCAATTATCACATTGCCTCTCTAAAAGTGATAAATTGGCAGCAAGCGCCAGGAAGAGGCCATTTCCTGATGGTCTACACCTGTTGCATTAAAGTGTTAGTTGAATGCAGGTGCCAGGGAGCAAAAAGGGGCTTCCAATAAAATCTCAGGTATCGGGCAAGCGAGCCCGGGCATGCATATTAAGAGATAAAATGGCGGAGTATGACCTTCCGGGGACACTCCATCAGAAAAGGGAAGAAAGCCTCAGATGGCATGCACACAACTTCCTAAACACACTACCGCGTGCTCACCTCTGAGCATAAGGAAGGCACTGCACATGGGGGCGGCCCACCCTAAGGGAAGAATCATGGGAAAGGGGCCAGCCCACAAAGTCCTAAGATCAAGGTTAAACACTGTACAAAGTCCTAAGATCAAGGTTAAATACTGCCCACTTGGGTCTCTTCCTAAAGTACTTTCCTTTCTTTCCTGTTCTAAAGCCTTTTTACATAAACTTCCACTCCTGCTCTGAAACTTGCCCCAGTCTCTTTTTCTCTCTTATGCCCCTCAGTTGAATTCTTTCTTCTGAGAAGGCAAGTATTGAGCTCGCTGTAGACACGTACAGATTCGTCGCCAGTAACTCAGATACCATTCACCTTTCACCCTAAAGAGGAAGAAAGCCTGTAAGCTAATCAGCCACCCAAAACTATAACTACCTGGAGCCATCCTGAACTTACCTTGATGCTCCTATGCTGCATACTACAGGTGGCTGTGCTTCCTCAGCATGACACCAGATTATGCTACTCCCATTCATCCTTCCTGGATCATTTAAAATGTCATCTCCGCCGGCCATGACCCTTTCAGTCTGGGCTGGCCACAATTTCTCATGCCCTTATAGCACTGATGGGGAGTTCACATCCGCTTTTATTTTCTTCAGACCCTGCCTTTGCCTCCATTCCCTTGCCACATCATTCTATCAGAATCTGCTTGAGAGTTTCTAACAAATAGAAATATCTTTAGAATTTAAGGTCAGAAAAAAAGGACATTTCAGTATGTTCAAACGAAAAGGCTTGAGCACATTAGTAAACTCAGTAGACAAAAGAGTTCTAATCTCTGGACAAAATTGGAATCGGCAATGTATTTGGAAAAAAAGTGTGAAGTGCAGCTCTGAAAAGTTACCCTTTTCTTCAGAAACTGAGAATGATGTGTATATACTGAGACGACATTGTGAAGTGTTAACTTGTAATTCTCCCTAAAACTGCCCCTCATACCTCTCCTCATTCAGGCTGCTGAGCAGGAGTGTTGCCTGAACCATGTTCCATGTTGTCATCCCAACAAACACAGAGAACTAGGGGATCACATTTTAGCTTCTTAAAAGTTTCTTGGCCGAGACTAGGTGTGGTGGCGCATGCCTATAATTGTAGCACTTTGAGAGGCTGAGGTGGGCAGATCCCCTGAGGTCAGGAGTTCAAGACCAGCCTGGCCAACATGTTGAAACCCTGTCTCCACAAAAATACAAAAATTAGCCAGGCATGATGCCAGGTGCCTGTAATCCCAGCTACTCAGAAGGCTGAGGCAGGAGAATCACTTGAACCCAGGAGGCGGAGGTTGCAGTGAGCTGATATCCCACCATTGCACTCCAGCCTGGGCCACAGAGCAAGACTCCAACTCAAAAAGAAAAAAAAAAAGTTTTCTGGCTGAGGATGGAAGCTCACTCCTGTAATCCCAGTACTTTGGGAGAATGCAGTGGGCAGTTGCTTGAGCCCAGGAGTTCAAGACCAACCTAGGCGACATGGCAAAACTCCGTGTCTACAAAAATAATAAAAATTAGCCAGGTTTGGTGGTGCACATCCCAGCTACTCAGGAGGCTGAGGTGGGAGGATTGATTGAGCCCAGGAGGAGGTGGCTGCAGTGAGCTGAGAGTGTGCCACTGTACTCTAGTCTGGGTGACAGAGTGAGATCCTGTCTCAAAAAAATAAATAAAAGTTCTTTTTTCTGTTACCATCACCTACACTCCACCATTTCCCATCCCCAGAATCGACAAAAACCTCTTTGTCTGGAAGGGAGAAGGGTGAAAGATAGAAAGCAATTTAAACAATTAATCAAGAAAGAGTTTTAGTCATATGAGGCAGTGTGAGAGGGACGCAGAAAATCTTATTCCATGGTTAAAAGAGAAAGAGAGAAGAAAGGGAAGCAGAAATGGAAGGAGGAAAGAGAAGAGGAGAGGAGGGGAGGGGAGGGGAGGGGAGAGCAGAGGAGAGCAGAGGAGAGGGAGAGGAGAGGAGAGGAGAGGAGAGGAGAGGAGAGGAGAGGAGAGGGGAGAGGAGAGGAGAGGAGAGGAGAGGAGAGGAGAGGAGAGGAGAGGAGAGGGAAGAGAAGTGAAAGAACAACAGATTTTACCCCCTCCAGCCCTTGTTGGTGCTCACACACAGCCTCCCAGGAGAGCTATCCCACAGGATGCATAGCAGGCCTGGCAAAGCAAGTAAGCTTGCCAGCAACTCTCCCAGTAAAACATCCAAACACCCTTGAACAACAAAGAAAAGCAACATGGAAAATTGGAGAAACAGGAACCAAACTGGGGAAATCTGTAAGAGTTTGTTGGCCTCAGAATCAGGGCCTCCTACTTGAGATATTCTCAGAAGATAATGACAGGAATTTGATTTCTCTCCTTGAATTGATGTTATTTCTAGATGTCTGGAATTTCCAAGTTGACCAGCAGTCATTTGTTGTTATTCTTTTCTTTTTTTTTTAATCCCACAGACTTGGCAACATTCTCTTCAAAGTGGCATATCCAGGCCAGGTGTGGTGGCTCACACCTGTAATCCCAGAGCTTTGGGAGGCCAAGGTAGGCAGATCACCTGAGGTCAGGAGTTCGAGACCAAACTGGCCAATATGGCAAAACCACGTCTCTACTAAAAATACAAAAATTAGCTGGGGGTGGTGGCACATGCCTATAATCCCACTACTCAAGTGGCTGAGGCAGGAGAATTGCTTGAAGCTGGGAGGTAGAGGTTGCAGTGAGCCAAGATAGCGCCATTGCACTCCAGTCTGGGTGACAAGAGCAAAACTCCATCTCAAAAAATAAAATAAAATAGATAAGATAAGATAAAATAAAATAAAATAAAACAAAATAAAATGACATATCTAATGCCACAACTGTCTTTAGATTATTCTCTCTTTGCCTCCCCTCTGCTTTTTTCTTAACTTCTTTCCATTTTTCTCTTCCCTCCCCACTTCAAATGTTCTTATCTATCCTTTTATTCACAGTTCCTTAGGTCAGCCACATCTGGGATATTCAAACTTTCTGGACTGGCCTCTAATTTGGGTAAGAAACAGGATTACCTATCATTCTCTCTTCTTTTTACCCATGTTTTAGAACCTGCTATTGGATAATTGCAGTTTATTCTGTGTCTTTAGAAAGTCTGTAAGATTAAGACCATTGGAATCAGAATAAAGAGCCCTACTTTCCACCCCCACTTCTGTTTCTTCTTTCTTTTTTTCTTTCTTTTTTTTTTTTTTTTTTTTTTTTTTTTTTTTTTTTTTTTTTTTTTTTTGGACAATTTTTAGCCATTAGTCTCCTCATCTGTAAAATAAATAAGTTAAGCTACATTTCCATTAAGTTTCCTTCCTGTTGTAAAATGCTATGATTCTCAATGGAAAAAAAAGACCCATATTTAAACTTAGGTTATTCAAGGAAAATGAATTAATTTTGTTTCAGGCACCAGCAAAGATTCTTCTATTTTGTAAGGGGAAATAATAGAAAACACTCATATCAGGTATTCATTCAGAACCATTACAACTAAAAATATGTTCTTCCTTATTATCTTCTATTTGAACTTTCTCACTTCCTTTAATGTATTAATTTTTACACTGATGGAGTTTCTTCCCATGCTCTCTTCCTTTTTCCTGGCTGGTAAAATGGGAAGCTGGTTCAGTTCAGAGTTTGCCTCCTCCTCTACACATACTAGGACCCCCCGTCTGGCTTCCCTGAGACATCATCTAACACACTGCACTGTCTTCACCTTCTACTCTCATTTCTTCCTCTCTGCAGGGCACTGCCACTGTTCAATCGTCTGTCTCTCCACTGGTTCCCATGTGAACTTCATACAAGTAAAGCAATTTCTTACTTGTCTTTATGTCTCTGGGCCCAGCCAGTACTTGAAGCAGATATGCGTCTAATAACTAATGATTGAATAAATTAATTATAAAAATGTATCTATCATGCTAGATGGAAAACCCTGAAGGAAACTTAAATGTATTTTGCTAAGTGAAAGAAGCCAGTCTAAAAAGGCTACCTACTACTGTTTGATTTCCACCGTATGACACTGAAAATCACAAAACTATGGAGACGGTAAAAAGATCAATGGTTGCCAGGAACTTGGGGAGAGACAGGAAGGGAAGAATAGATGGGGTACAGGGGCTCTTTAGAGCAGTGAAACTATTCTGGTGGCTATGGTGGATACATTTGATGATATATTTGACAAAACCTATAGAATTGTACAAGGAGTGAACCCTAATGTAAAGTATGGGTTTTAGTTAATAATCATGTATTAATATTGGTTTATCAATTGTAACAAATGTAGCACTCCAAAGCCAGATGCTAATAATAGGGGAAACTGAGGCAGGGATAGAGGAAGCATGTGGTAATTCTATACTATATGCTCAATTTTTGTAAGCCTAAAACCGCTCTGAAAAGTAAAGTCTATTAATTCTTTAAAAATGAATGAGCCCCCATTAGTCTCTCCTAGGTCACTTGGTTTCGTGTAAGTAAACTTTTAACTTGGAGCAGGTAAAGACAGCTAGATAGGGTCACACAGCTCATGCTGACATTAGAACCAGATATCAGGCCTGCTACTTTCCTGCCTGAGGACTTTTCCTATAGCTGACTTGCTTTTCATTCTGGTCTTATTTAACTTTTAGTTGTTTTTTTTTTTTTATCATCTGTTAGCTTTTATCTTTTTTTCATAGCTTTTCCTGCAACCTAGGCATTGTTTATATGATTATCTTGGCTGTGTCACTAATTAGCAATTGATTTCTGAAAATTTAGCTCATCATCAATAAATGCTGTTCCTAAGTAGTCAATTAGAATGAACATCTCCCAGGGATTTATGGGGTTATGAAGTCTAGAAGGTAGTCTTGGTGAAGGCATACCTTAAGACCTTGTATCCCAGGAGGATTATCTGTGGTGACAGCAAAAGGAGGTGAACCTGCTCAGCCCAGCTGTGGAGTTCAGCACCAGGCAGGTGAATCCATTTTCCCGAGACCTCATGCTGTCGCAGCCAGGAGACTTATGCTCTAATTATGTGCCCCCTTTTGCAACCCCTACAGCTTAATGGGTTTCACATTCTCTTCAAGTCTAATGTCCATTTTAAAATTGACTGACATGCCATTATCTCTCAGGTTTGGGGGGACTTGTTTCTTCCTAGTAAGGGAGTTTTGCAATATATCTATTGACCTGCTCCTGACTAGTGCATTAAAGAGAGCTCTTCTTCAATCTTGTCTTCCCACAAATGAAGTAGCACTTTGTTCTCTTAGAGAAGCTCTTTTTACTGAACTGCATTAATCACCCACATAAACCCACCTCCTCGTGCATCCCTGTGCTGTGTTCCTCCTTTCTGAAGCCCTCCAGAGTTGGCAATGAGAGGAAGTGCAGACAATGAGCTGTGGCTTCTTGAAGGGCAGAGGCAGACTCCTCAGTCACCCTCTGATGAATGATTACAACAACTCATTGTGCAAGGCAATGAAGAACATTTATGTTGATAAAATACCTGGGCTTTAAAATGCCTTCCGATGACATACACCAGGAAAAATCAACACAGCCACTTCAGCTGGGATCTCTGAGCAGGAGCCTCAGATGTACTCATTTTTAATTAAATCTCTCTCTCTCTCTCTCTCTCTCTCTCTCCTCTCTGCAAGCCTATAAGAGAGCGGATAAGACAAGGACAAAATATGAATGACTTATTTTAAATAAAGAGACAACCTGTAAGCTATTTTCCCTGGCCAGTTCATAAAGCTCAGTAAGTGAGTACAGTGAAAACAGAATTGTTGAAAGGTCATTCAACAGGTAATAAGTGTTATTGGCTATGGTGGTAGTTTAAAAACTCACCTATTTAGGTTTCAAATAAAGTCTAGTAGTAGATAGCACCAGCTATTAAAAAACATTTTCAAAGAATATTTATAAGGCCAAGAAGAGATGTCAATACACCCCTATCAGAACAGCAAAAATAAAAAATAGTAACACCACCAAATGCTGGTAAGGATGTGGAGAAACTGGATCTGTCATACCTTGATGGCAGGAATGCAAAATGAGAGAGCTACTTTTAAACCATATAACTGGACAGTTTTTTAGACTTGTCAGTTTCTTATTCTTTAAAAAATAAACAACTAAACACATATTTACCATATGAACCAAAAAATCACATTTCTGAGAATGTATCCCAGAGAAATGAAAACTTCTGTTCACAAAAACAGAAGTAGACTTCCCACATCTCCAGGATGAGTTTAATGACAGGAGATAACTGGGTTTATAATTTTCCCCAGCTATTTATGCAAACAAAGAACAGGCTATTTATTATTCAGATATAAAGCCTCTATTCATCAAAAAGGCATTGATTTCATATTTTTGACTGAAATAATCCTGAATTGCTTTAAGTCATAAAACAAATGCCATCCCAATTATAATTTCAAGATAGGCTAAACAATTAAAAGAAATATAATACAGAGTTGAAATTCAAATAAATGTTTAGTTTCATCTCATTTATTTTAAACTTGAGTAACAGGAATGCAAAAGAGAAAAATACACAAAAAAGCATAAATAAGGAAAAATTCCCTAAAACCAACTGACATTCAAAAGAAAATTCTGGGCCAGGCGCAGTGGCTCACGCCTGTAATCCCAGCACTTTGGGAGGCCGAGGCGGGCGGATCATGAAGTCAGGAGATCGAGACCATCCTGACTAACTCAGTGAAACCCCGTCTCTACTACAAATACAAAAAATTAGCCAGGCGTGGTGGCGGGCGCCTGTAGTCCCAGCTACTAGGGAGGCTGAGGAAGGAGAATGGGGTGAACCCGGGAGGCGGTCTTGCAGTGAGCAGAGATCGGGCCACTGCACTCCAGCCTGGGCAACAGAGTGAGACTCCGTCTCAAAAAAAAAAAAAATTCTGCCCATTGTTGCATCATAGAAATAGAAACAGATGTAAATATGACCTTAGTTGGAAGGATAAAACAAATATACACATAGTTACAGGCAGCATGGTGTAGAGAAAAAGGACAGACAGACACAGACTCGAATCCTGCTCCCGGAGTGCTCATAGTTGAGCAATGGTCAAGTTCAGGGTCATACCAGGAAACCTTTCCATGTCAGGTTATTTTAGAGCTGAACTCCTCTGGCCAGCACTGCTACATCTGAGAGACACCCAAGTTCTTGGTGCCATTTAGGCCAGTGCTACACCCTTGCCATCAGAGTTAAACTGAGTGTTCTGAATTTTTCAAAGCTACTGAGTCATACCCCTTCTTCACTTAATGCCTCTCATCATCCCTGGAGTGAAGTGGTAGACCCTGTGGCTCATAGTCATCTTAAGGGTCCTCTCTTCCTACCCCTCTCTTCTTTTTTTTCAGTTTGTATGTCCATACCTGCAAAACACATCTCACACTAGCTCCTTCATTTCGTTCATTTCTTTTTTTTCTTCTTTTCCTTTAAAAAAACATCCTATACTGACAACTCCAAATGCTGGCAAGTTGAGGAGCAATAGGAATTCTCATTCATTGACTGCTGGGAATGTCAATGGCACAACAATTTGGAAGACAGTATGGCAGGTTATTACTAAAGTGGGCATATTGTCACT
>NW_026652289.1:16590410-16670133 GCF_009828535.3 Hylobates moloch
GAGGCCGAGGCGGGCGGATCATGAGGTCAGGAGATCGAGACCATCCTGACTAACTCAGTGAAACCCCATCTCTACTACAAATACAAAAAATTAGCCAGGCGTGGTGGCGGGTGCCTGTAGTCCCAGCTACTAGGGAGGCTGAGGAAGGAGAATGGGGTGAACCCGGGAGGCGGTCTTGCAGTGAGCAGAGATCGGGCCACTGCACTCCAGCCTGGGCAACAGAGTGAGACTCCGTCTCAAAAAAAAAAAAATTCTGCCCATTGTTGCATCATAGAAATAGAAACAGATGTAAATATGACCTTAGTTGGAAGGATAAAACAAATATACACATAGTTACAGGCAGCATGGTGTAGAGAAAAAGGACAGACAGACACAGACTCGAATCCTGCTCCCGGAGTGCTCATAGTTGAGCAATGGTCAAGTTCAGGGTCATACCAGGAAACCTTTCCATGTCAGGTTATTTTAGAGCTGAACTCCTCTGGCCAGCACTGCTACATCTGAGAGACACCCAAGTTCTTGGTGCCATTTAGGCCAGTGCTACACCCTTGCCATCAGAGTTAAACTGAGTGTTCTGAATTTTTCAAAGCTACTGAGTCATATCCCTTCTTCACTTAATGCCTCTCATCATCCCTGGAGTGAAGTGGTAGACCCTGTGGCTCGTAGTCATCTTAAGGGTCCTCTCTTCCTACCCCTCTCTTCTTTTTTTTCAGTTTGTATGTCCATACCTGCAAAACACATCTCACACTAGCACCTTCGTTTCGTTCATTTCTTTTTTTTCTTCTTTTCCTTTAAAAAAACATCCTATACTGACAACTCCAAATGCTGGCAAGTTGAGGAGCAATAGGAATTCTCATTCATTGACTGCTGGGAATGTCAATGGCACAACAATTTGGAAGACAGTATGGCAGGTTATTACTAAAGTGGGCATATTGTCACTGTAAATTCCAGTAAGTGTGCTCCTTGACATTGACCTAAATTAGTTAAAATTTTATTTCCATAAAAAATGTGGGCATAGATATTCATAGCAGCTTGATGGAAAGTTGTCAAAACTGGGAAGCAACTGAGAAGCCCTTTAGTAGGTGCAGGAGTTATACACTTTGGTACATACAAACAGTAGAATAAGATTCAACACCAATAAGAAATGAGCTATTGTGACATGAAAAGACAAAGAGGAATCTCAAATGCATATGACTAACTGAAAGAAGCCAGTCTGAAAAGATGACTTACCATATGACATTCCAACCACATGACATTCTGAAAAGCAAATATGGAGACAAAGATCAGAGATTGGCATAGGTTATTGGAGAGGGAAACATGAAAAGGGAGAGTTCAGAGGATTTTGAGGGCAGGGAAACGAGTCGGAATTTCTTTTTAAAAATTTTTTTATTTCCATAGGTTTTTGGGGAACAGGTGGTCTTTGGTTACATGAATAAGTTCTTCAGCGGTAATTTGTGAGATTTTAGTGCACCCATCAACAGACAGTATATACTGAACCCAATTTGGAGTCTTTTATCCCTCACGCCCCTCCCGGCCTTTCCCCTGAGTCCCCAAGTCTTTTTTATCATTCTTATGTCTTTGTATCCTCATAGCTTAGCTCCCACTTATGAGTGAGAATATACAATATTTGGTTTTCCATTACTGAGTGACTTCCCTCAGAAGAATAGTCTTCAGTTCCATCCAGGCTGCTGCAAATGCCATTAGTTTTTTCCTTTTTATGGCTGAGTAGTATTCCATGGTATATATATACCACAATTTCTTTATTATTATTATTATAATACTTTAAGTTCTAAGATACATGTGTAGAATGTGCATGTTTATTACATAGGTATACATGCGTCATAGTTGTTTGCTGCACCCATCAACCCATCATCTACATTAGGTATTTCTCCTAATGCTATCCCTCCCCTTGCCCCCTGCCCAACAGGCCCCAGCATATGATATTCCCCTCCCTGTGCCCATATGTTCTCATTGTTCAACTCCCACTTATGAGTGAGAACATGAGGTGTTTGGTTTTCTGTTCCTGTGTTAGTTTGCTGAGAATGATGGTTTCCAGCTTCATCCATGTCCCTGCAAAGGACACGAACTCATTCTTTTTTATAGCTGCATAGTATTGCATGGTGTATATGTGCCACATTTTCTTTATCCAGTCTAACATTGATGGGCATTTGGGTTGGCTCCAAGTCTTTGTTATTGTGAATAGTGCTGCAGTAAACATATGTGTGCATGTGTCTTTATAGTAGCATGATTTATAATCCTTTGGGTGTATACTCAGTAATGGGATGGCTGGGTCAAATGGTATTTCTGGTTCTAGATCCTTGAGGAATCGCCACTCTGTCTTCCACAATGGTTGAAGTAATTTACACTCCCACCAACAGCGTAAAAGTGTTCCTATTTCTCCACATCCTCTTCAGCATGTTTCCTGGCTTTTTAATGATCACCATTCTAACTGGTATGACATGGTATCTCATTGCAGTTTTGATTTGCATTTCTCTAATGACCAGTGATGCTGATCTTTTTTTATATGCTTTTTAGCTGCATAAATGTCTTCTTTTGAAAATCCCGCCCCTCTCTTAAATCCCTTCTAATATCCTGACTAAGAGAGAGAAGTGATGCCAAGCTCTGCTGGGGACCCACCACATGGGAAGTATTCCAATCTCAGCTAGTTCTATTCACCCAAACACCAGGTCTGTCTCCACCTTCTGAGACCACACAGAAAAAGCTAAATTTCTTTGCATCATCATTATCATCCTCATGCTTATTAATGTCTTGGTCCTTTATTCATGTACTGGACACTCTGCTAAAAACTCTATAGGCACTCCTCATTTGATCCACCTAACAGCCTCAATCAGCAGGTACTAATATTTTGTTCCATTTTACAGGATAAATTCAAGTTTACAGAAGTCTTCAGCCTAAGACCACAAACTAGGTCTTCAGCCTAAGACCACAAACCCAGTGAGTAGCAGGGCCAAAATTTGAACTCTCCACTCTCAACCACACATCACTCTCTGCATATTAGGCAACAGCTTTGTTGCCTCTCTGAGCCTGCTCTCATGCAGATTAAAAGTTCTTGTTTTCAAAGCAAAGCAATCATGAAATCATGACATTCTATACAACGCAATAACCATTAGGATATTTCCTCAGAGATTCCAGCTGGAATTGTATCCAGTGTGATAACTATGAGGACATTGCCTCAGAGATCCTAGCTGCCATGCAGTAGTTAATTTGAATGGCTGGTGGCATTCAGCACATGGTGAAAACAGCAGAAAGAGGGATGTACAGGAGTTGCATGTTTGCAGTGTCAGAGCTGAAGGGGAGAAGGCAATGTCAAATTACCCACAATCCCACTGTTCAAAGAACCCTGTACTACCGTTGTCTTCTTTCCTTCTTCACATTTCAAGAGTTACAGAAGAATCTCAAAGAACCTTTCAGTGTCTGTGACAATACATTTCTATGGGTTATAAACTCCTCAGACTGCAAACACTTTGAGAGTAGGGGCCATGTCTTACTTAGCTGTGCATCATATACAGATTTGATTAAATCAGGGTACAAAAATCAATGAGCAACAAACTACACATAGAACAAAGAAAAACTCAGAAGTAGACGCTGATCAAACCTCACTGCAAAAGTTATAAAGCACAGCTTGTTTTAGTTTAGGTTCCCTAAGAAGCAAACTCTGAGATGAAGTCTTGGTGCAAATAGTTTATTCAGGAGTTAACCTTGAAAACAGAAGAATGGAATGGAAACAGTGAGACAAAAAAGAGAAAACATCAATAATTGGTGTCTTAGTGAACTGGATTAACAGGGTGAGAAGCTGTGCAGAACACTCCTTAGAACTGTCACACCAGGTGATGGGGGGTGGAGGTATTACTCACCTTAGTTGAGGGTTGCTTCTGAGGGTGTTAACTCCCCTGAAATTCTGTGTCATGCATGAAAAGCATTAAGCAGGCTCCTGCAGTTTTGGAGAAAGCAACTTAGAGAGATGCCCTGGCACAAACTTGGTGAAAGACCCTGGCAGTGGCTTGTGGGGCAGCTGTCCTGGAATGCAGAGACTGAGGACATATGGTAACAGTCATGGTAAATCACAAGTTTTTGCACTAGTATCTTTATGTAAGCTGGTTAAAAGAAACTATGGAGCCAGGTGCAGTGGCTCACACCTGTAATCCCAACACTTTGCGGGGCTGAGGTGGGCGGATCACCTGAGGCCAGGGGTTCGAGACCAGCCCGGCCAACATGGTGAAACCCCGTCTCTACTAAAAATACAAAAATTAGCCAGCATGGTGGTGCGCACCTGTAATCCCAGCTACTAGGGAGGCTGAGGCAGGAGAATCACTTGAATCAGGGAGGTGGAGGTTACAGTGAGCCAAGATCACGCCACCGCACTCCAGCCTGGGCGACAGAGCAAGATTCCATCTCAAAAAAAAGAAAAAAAAAAAAAAAAAGGAAGAAAAAGAAGAAATGATGGAGTAGAATGTCTCCTGCGGTCTCGGATTTTCAGGTGAAGCTCCAAGCTGAGTACAATAAGCTCACGAAGCATGAAATCAAGAAACCAGCGGACACTTCCCGATTTGTGGAAATGAGGGTGCCCATACAGAATACAAAAGAGTATCTGTATCAGTTTACCAGGGATACCATAACAAAATAGCACAAACTAGGTGGTTTAAACAACAGAAATATATTTTCTCACAATTCTGGAGGCTGGAAGTCCAAGATTGGGAGACTAGCAGGGTTTGTTTCTCCTGAGACCTCTCTCCTTGCCTGGCAGGTATCCCTCTTCTCCCTGTGTCTTCACTTGGTCTTCCCAGGGACCCAATATCCTGTTCTTAGAGACGTACCAATCATATGGATTAGGTCCTACCCTAATAAGCTCATTTTAATTTAATCACTGTTTTTTTAACAGACCCTATCTCCAAATACAGTCACCTGCTGAGGCACTAAGGGTTAGGAATTCAACATGCGAATTTTGGGGAAACATATTTCAACCCATAACAGTATCTCACGCTCAGCTGGGTGCTTGCTAAGCAGTTGCAGAAATTCTTAAGTCCCTCAAGAAGGATACGGTGGAATTGCTCTCTGGAGAGCATGACATAGATAAGCCGAATTTAGGGGTTTATGTGAACATAGAGGCTGGTGCCTGCCTCCTGCCAGAGAATGTAGACAGTGAGAGGCTGGTAGGAGGAAGGAAAGGAGCACCAGAAGCAGCCCGCATTTGGAACGGCAAGGAACCATGCATTTCCCGTGGGTTCAGTGAACTCCGGAAGGGGGCCAAGCTTGAGCCATCTTGATGGGATGCAGCACACTAGGCAGTACCACCGGAGACTTGGAAAAGGCCAACTGGATATTGCATCTCTTGACACCCTGTGCAGAGCCCACGTGGAGCACACACAGACCACCTGCACCGCACAAATGAGCAAGCATTTGGAGGCCCAGCACACATATTATCACCAGCTGAGAGAAACCCATAAATATCATGAACTGAGTAAAAATGCCTTTCCCCCTTTCATGCTAACCCCTGCTTCCCAGTTCTGGAGGAGCCAGCAGCAGAAGTTGGGAAGAGAAGCAAAGGAGAGAGGAGTTGCATAAGAAAAGACCACACCTCTTTCCTAGCCTAGATCAGACCTGAGCTGAGGGAAGGCGAGAAGCTCAGAACTGGATCTGAGCCTGAAGTGTTTATTTAGACTGGGCTGTTTAATACCAGACACAGTGACTCTTAACAAAATAGGACTTGTCCAACAAGTCAAAAGGATAAGAAAGCTATGTGATTTTCCTCAGATCTCATTCAGGGATAAGGAAAAGAGATCAAACAGACCACATTTAAACGCAATAGACAATGAAAAATTAAATCGTTCCCTAGTTCTACCCCCGCTCAGTTTAGCTCACTCAATAAACCAACAGCACTTCGTGTTCTCATGTACAGATTATGGGGGGAAGAAGATTCTGAACTGGCCTCCTTCCCAGAAATCTCCTAAATTATTTTGTACCCTGTTATCAAATTAATATTCTCTAGACACTACTTCTATCTCATTATTGCTCTGTCCAAAATTCTCCAATGACTCCGTGGCCTAAAGGATAAAGCCCACAGTTTTCTTCTTGCTCCTAAAGACCTTCCCCAGCAATGCTCGCCTCCAGACAGCTGATGATTCTTCTTTCTCAGGGAAAACCACATTCTAATCTTAGGGTTTGGGAGGGCCACCTCATGGTTTTCCAGGAGTCTTTTCATCATGGCCTGGGAGGGTTTGAAATAAAGATTGTACCTCAGTGACACAGGTTAAGGAACCCAAACCATCCACCTCCTCATTCAACCATAAACAGCCCATATTGCCTTCTGTGTATGAGAAATTGATGGCTCTCCCTTGTCCCAGCTTCCTTAAAGAGTTCACATTACCACTAAACAGAGTCCCCCAGTTCTTCTATCTGTCATTTCTCACGTTATGGGATGTACATCAGGGCCTCATCATTATTCTCTTTCATATACCTGGACCTTATTACGTAGGAGCTCAAAGCCTAGCTCTTTACATTTCTCTTAGTCTTCTTTGATACTAAGTGAGGCAACAACAACAACAAAAAGATAGTATAGGCCATTTTACTTTACTTTATTGAGACAGGGTCTTGTTCTATTCCCCAGACCGGGGCAGTGGCTTGATCAAGGCTCAATGAAGCCTCCAATTCCTGGGCTCAAGTGATCCTCCCCACTCATCCTCCCAAAGTGCTGAGATTACAGGCATGAGCCACCACGTCTGGCCCATGTAGGTCTTTTTAAATAGCCCTGAGCTTCTCAAGCCCCTACACCCTTCCCACATAGGAGAAAGGAAAACCTAAATGATTAAATTTGATCTCCTGAGGCCACATAAAAATGGACCCTCAAAAATTCACTGTACTTAGGAAACTCATGGACAGGTTATCAAACCTCAAGTAGCAAAGTCCCTGTAGAGTTTCCTTGGACTTCTACATTTTCTTACAATAAATAATACATTTAAAGGTCAATGGATCTCATTCTTTTTCAACCAAGAAAATATGTTTGCAGAATCTAAAATCTCATCTAGAGTTAAGATCAACATATTTTTTTTGTTCTGGTCCTTTCGTTTATTTCTTTAAAATTGTCTTATCTTTACTATTTAAGCTTGTACCTGAATTACAGCTTTTAATAAAGCAATGACACTTTTATTTCTCAGATGCCTGATGACCATATTAACCTCTCCTCATTTGAGTTATTAATTGCACGTTCTGTCCAATCCCTTTGGTGTGGCTTCCAAGGAGACAATCAGAAGGCTTCTCGGGAAGGGAAGGACATGTTTATTGTTGGCCCTGTGGGAGTGTTTGCATAATTACTGGAATGATTAAAGAGGTCTTTTCTAAAACAGACAAGCATACTAAGTTTTAATATGTTTCATGACAATGCATAAGACAAGAGTGCATGTTGTAGCTGATATAGGACCCTGCAGGTCGCCAAAATAAATAAATATGTGTAGAGGTGCTGGAATGAATTCAGTCACGGATATAAACAGAAATTTCAAGGGGAAATGAGCTTTGATTCTTGATGAGAGAGTAGTTTGTGATCAGAATGAGGACAGCTGTACAGCAAAGGTGACAAAGAGCCTGGGGACATGAAGTCTTAAATAGTTTGCTCTAATCCCATGTTGTAAAGACGGCTTAATGTGAGGGAGCGGGTAGCAGGAAGAGTTTTGATGAATCCTGAGATTGGAGTTAAAGCTTTTCTAATTTGGCTCACCGGTATTTAATCTTATAACTGTGCATCCTTAATCAAAACTCAGAGGGAATCTTTAATCTTGTGTGTATAAAATGAAAGATGATTAGAGTCCCCTGACCTGCCTGTGAGTTCCAGCTGTTTCCTTCTTTTCTATTTCCTAGGCTCTTCATATCTCCCACTAGCCGGAGTTACATTAATAGAAAAAACAGTATCCTTAAATTGTAGGAGAATAAATATGAAGAACATATTCATTCATTCATTTTTTCTTTTGGTGGTTAATGGGCATCTATTATGTGGCAGGCATTGTTTTACATATTAATATAGAGCATGAACAAGACCAACATATCTATTTTTACAGACTGCATTTTAGAATCTAACCAGGACTTTTTCACCATTTCTTGGCTAAGTAAGCAAATGCAAGTGATTCAGGAAAATAAATATGCTTTTAAGGAGTAAATAATTCTGTAGAAAAATTCTTCTGTTTCAGATGACTGCAAGGTGCAAATTGTTTACTGAAGAAATTCACCATATACCTGGTCAAGTGTTTGGATTCTGTTAGAAGATTGAGAACAAGGTGATAAAATGCATCATTCCAGCATCACAGGATTTTGATGACCAGACAAAGGCTTTGAATCGTGCCTGATGTGTTTTTTTAATGCACAATAAATAGGACTCCAGGGCAAACTCCCCCGACCCACACCACATCCTAAGCAAGACCTTTATAGAGAAATGTCCCTGGGGGAAACCTTTTCCCTTGATCGAAATCCTAGCATATCCAGGTAATACTTCACTACTATTACCACTCTTTTTTTTTTTTCTTTTTTTTTGTGACAGTCTCACTCTGTCGCCCAGGCTGGAGTGCAGTGGCATTATCTCGGCTCACTGCAACCTCTGCCTCCCAGGGTCTGAGCAATTCTCCTACCTCAGCCTCTGGAGTAGCTGGGATTACAGGTATGTGCCACCATGGCCAGCTAAGTTTTGTATTTTTACTAGAGACGTGGTTTCACCATGTTGGCCATGCTGGTCTTGAACTCCTGACCTCAAGTGATCAGTCCACCTTGGTCTCCCAAAATGCTGGGATTACAGGTGTGAGCCACTGCACCCAGCCTTATTGCCACTTTTAAAAGCTTTTTATTTTTAAGAATATTATTAAAATCTTTCCGTTCTTCAGCTTCCAAATTCAATTTCAATAGAGGGATCAGATTTCAATGACCAACAACTGACAAAAACAACCCAAAAAATCCACAACAATGAAAAATACTAAATTCCTGAGAAAGCATTACTCTGTCACTATAACTAAAATAATGATTTCTATAAAAAAGAGATTTTCAGGGATGAGAAGGCATACTTTCAGTTTTTGAATGAGTTTTCTAGGTTGAATCATAAACAAAAGAGTGATAGGCTCCTTTGCCTTCCCCCCAAACCCCTACCTTGGTCCTTCTTCATGAATTAATGAGTCTGATACACAGGATGCTGGTAAAAATCGTCCCTATATACTTTATAAAATTAATCAGGGAAGAAGGGAGGAAGAGCAAGGAAACTAAACCAGGCTTGCAGCAGGCTCAGCGTTCATCACTAGGCCAGCCCAACTGCTCTCTGACATCCTTCCTCCTGGTTGTTCGGGGATGACTGCCTCAGAATCACATAGACCCTGAAACTGCATTTGCAGAACTTACAACTGAGGAAATTATGACAGGGAAAGAGATCAGACCTAACCAACTCCATCTTGCTTCTAACCATGTAGCTGTCCTTGTTCATTCCTGGGCATAGGCCAAACTAACTTTGGGAAGGAATTCAGTTCATGGTTTGACTCCGAAACAAAATCGATAACAGCCCTTCCACAAAAAGACACCCTTCTTGCCTGGAGACAAGTCTGCCTTTGCAGGACTAACAAATTAGCTACAAGATTAGAAATTAAGGTTGAGGGGTCATGGAGCCTCTGGCTCCAAGAGTTTGAACCTCCCCAAATTGTTCCTAGGGATAGCATCACTATTGTAAAACCTAAGATCAATGCTTGAGATATTTTGCAGACCCTGCAGTGGATGGATCAGGTAACACCACCCAGACCAGTAATCTGGCTCAACCAGTTCTGCCATCCCACCCAGGAAAAAAGGCAGCAAAAAAAACCTCACTTCCACCCCCTATGATTCCATCTCCAACTGACCAATCCACATTCCCCACTTCCCAAGCCCCTACCCATCAAATTATCTTTAAAAACACCAATCCCCGAATGCTCAGGGAGAATGATTTGAGTAACAATAAAACTCTGATCTCCTGTACAGCCAGCTCTGCATGAATTACTCTTTCATCCTTGCAATTCCTCTGAATAAATTGGCTCTGTCGAGGCAATGGGCAAGGTAAACCCATTGGGTGGTTACAACCCCTTACAAGATTATATTTCCCCTTACCTGCTCTATAGATAACAACAAGTGAACATTATAAGATGTTAAGTTTTCCATCTGAGATATTCTTTCAGGTCCTTTGTATCAATGAAACTACTGATGTCAGCTGATCTGAAGGATCCCACAAGATGCTGACTCCCTGAAGAAGCCTATGTGATTCTGAGGCCTATATGATTCTGAGTTTCCACATCTTGATGGTTTCATATCTCTTACACTGACCAATCAATGGCCCCAATTTTCCAGCCCTTCATACTTCATGATTCCCTTAAAAGCCCCCACCCAGGACTCCTCGGGGAGACGGATATGAGGGTCTCCTCCCATCTCCTTGCTCAGTGCCCTGCCATCATTAGACTCTTTCTCTGCTGCAAACACTGTTGTCTTCGTGTAATTGGTATGTTACTGCACAGTGGACATACAAACCTGTTGGTCCTATAATACTGGTAAGAGGACAGAATCATTGAAATAACACAAAAAGAGTAATATTCTACACTCAGATTTACTCTAGCCACCATAATAAGACATTTGAGCAAAACTCACTGCAGCAAAGTATTAAGTGAAAATATACACAACCAACATGATATTTTCTGTTGACACAGGTGTATGTTAGAGCATAAGGAATAGCAGGACTGTTTATTAACTTGAGTTAAAACCCCCTCCCTCTTTTCAGCTGACCAAAGAGAGAGATATGCTGTAAGCCACTCTGGAGCACCAGACACCAAGCACATTGATTCTTATTTATTGCTTGTCTAGAAGACCTTTTGTTTGTGTGGAGGAGGAATATTAACTGTATATCAGTCACACATTATTTGTGAGAGAATCTGTACACTAAACATGTGCATAAAGGGAGCACTAGAAAATATTAAATCAAAAACAGCTTGGAAAATACAAAAGAAAAGAAACCACAGTGACTTTACAAAAACAAGTACTCACTCTGAACTTGACTTCCCTAACAGTAGCCTATCCAAACCAAGAAGGAGAGAAATTGTAGGAGAGAACTGTAAGGATTCTGGATCTTAGAAGAAAAGGAAGAGGTTCCTATAACATTTTTTCTTTCCCAACATTATTCTGGAATAGGAAAAGAGAAGTGAAGTCAGAAGGAGCAAACACTATGGCACTTCCAGCCCCTTCTGACCTATAGTCCCCATATTTGACATTCAAATGATTCACTTTCTCCACCCAACTGAGTGCCTCCCAATCTCTTTTCTTTATAAAAATTTATTTTGCAACATTTGAGACATAGAAAAGGAAATGAAGAATAATATAAGTACCTATGTACCTATCAACCAGTGATATGGTTTGGATGTCTGTCTCCTCCAAATGTCATGTTGAAATGTAATCCCCAGGGCCAGGAGTGGTGGCTCACACCTGAATTCCAGTACTTTGGGAGGCTGAGGCAGGAAGATTGCTTGATTTCAGGAATTTGAGACCAGCCTGGCCAACATAGGGAGACCCCATCTCTACAAAAAATTTTAAAAGCCAGGCATGATGGCTCCCACCAGTGGTCCCAGATACTCAGGAGACTGAGAGAGGTGGATTGCTTGTGCCCAGCAGGTCAAGGATCAGTGAGCTCTGATCATGCCACTGTGATTGTGCCTGGGCAACAGAGCAAGACCCTGTCTCAAAAAAGAAAAGGAAAGAAAAGAAAAGAAAGAGAGAAAGGGAGAGAGAGAAAGAGAGGGAGAGAGACAAAGAGAAAGAAAGAAAAAGAAAAAGAAAGAAAGAAAGAAAGAAAAGAAAAAAGAAAGAAAGAAAAGAAAAGAAAAGAAAAAAGAAAGAAAGAAGGAAAGCAGGGAGGCTGGCTGTATAGAGCAGTGGAGTCCTGGACAGGGCCCAGGAAACCATTTTTCCCTCCTAGGCCTCTGGGACTGTGATGGGAGGGTCTGCCATAAAGGTTTCTGACATGCCCTGGAGACATTTTCCCCATTGTCCTTGTGATTAACATTTGGCTTCTTGTTACTTATGCAAATTTCTGTAGCCATCTTGAATTTCTCCCCAGAAAATGAGGTTTTCTTTTCTATCACATTGTTGGCTGCAAATTTTCTAAACTTTTATGCTCTGCTTCCCCTTGAACACTTTGCCACTTAGAAATTTCTTCTGCCAGATACCCTAAACCATCTCTCTCAAATTCAAAGTTCCACAGATCTCTAGGACAGGGAGAAAATGCCACCAGTCTCTTTGCACAGCAAGTGTGACCTTTACACCAGTTCCCAACAAGTTCCTCATCTCCAACTGAGACCACCTCAGCCTTGACTTTATTATACATATCACTATCAGCATTTTGGTCAAAGCCATTCAACAAATCTCTAGGAAGATCCAAATTGTCCCACATTTTCCTGTCTTCTGCAAACTGTTCCAAATGATAGGGATAGGAGACAGGAAACTACTGGATAGAAGAGGGCAGTTCCCACCCTCAAGCCTTGATACCCACAGCCCTAAGTGAGAACAGGTATTTCTGTTTTCACGCTCAAAAAGTTGCCTTTTGGCTCACCACGTCCCCATATCCGGTACCCATATAAATCCCAAACCCCAGACTCCATGACCAGATGAACAGAGGAGCAGAAGAGTGGCAGAATAGCACAGCAGAGAAGGAGAGAAGAGAAGGAATATCTGAACATCAAGAGGAGTTCAGCTGGGGTTGGTCAGAGAGGAGATGGGCCACTGGACAGCCAAACTCCAGGGGAACATCATCTTCCCACTCCATCCCCTGTCCAGCTCCCCATACATCCCACTGAGAGCCACCTCTACCACTCAATAAAACCCCCACATTCATCCTTCAAGTCTATGTGTGACCCAATTCCTCCAGGATGCTGGACAAGAGCTCGGGATAGAGAAGGCTATCACACTGGCCCTCCGCCCTTGCAAAAAGGCAGAGAGTCCACTGAGCTGGTTAACATTTAAGCTATCGGTGGAGAGCAAGGCTAAAAGAATACACTGTAACATGTGTCCACTGGTCTTTGGGAGTCACAGACAACCACCCCTAGACACTGCCATGGGGCTAGAGCCCAAAAGTGCTCACCCTAGTTCCTGCACCTGCCCCTCTGTGTGCTCCCCCTCCCATAAGGGGTTTGAGCTCACAGCCGCTGAACAGAGAGCCACACCCTTGTCACATGTCCTGTGAAGGAGGTCAGGGAACTCTCCTGTTTTACAACCTCTGCCTGTTACCCAGTTCCAAAATTACTTCCACATTTTCGGGCACTTTACAGCACCATCCCACTACCTGGTACCAATTTACTGTATTAGTCCATTCTCATGCTGCTAATAAAGACATACCTGAGACTGGGTAATTTATAAAGGAAAGAGGTTTAATTGACTCACAGTTCAGCATGTCTGGGGATGCCTCAGGAAATTTACAATCATGGCAGAAGGGGAAGCAAACACGTCCTTCTTCACATGGTGGCAGCAAGGAGAAGCACCAAGCAAAAGGGGGAAAAGCCCCTTATAAAACCATCAGATCTCATAAGAACTCATTATCATGAGGACAACAGCATGGGGCTAACCACCCCCATGATTTGATTACTTCCCCCCAGGTCCCTCCCATGACACGTGGGGATTACAGGAACTACAATTCAAGATGAGATTTAGGTGGGGACACAGCCAAACCATATCAGTGGGTACATAGTAGGTACATGTATTTGTATTGTATATTTTGAACCTTTATATGTTCTTCTTTTATTTTTTAACTTTTAGTCTTATTTGTATGTTTTAAATTTTTATATATTTTTATTCAAT
This sequence comes from Hylobates moloch, assembly GCF_009828535.3. NCBI lineage: Eukaryota > Metazoa > Chordata > Mammalia > Primates > Hylobatidae > Hylobates > Hylobates moloch. Next base: position 16,604,247 of record NW_026652289.1, read on the forward strand.
TTGCTTTTTCAAGCAACATTATGTTTATGAGGTTCTTTCATGAATGTATTTGGCTCTAGTTCATTAATTTTCAGTATTATATAGTATCTATCATATGAACACTCCACCATGAGTTAATCCACATTTCTGTTGATGGCTACTGAAGTTGTTTCTAAGTGTTTGCTACAATAAACCATTTGGCTCTGTCTCCCTGGGAATATGGGCAAGATGTCCTAGGGCATATTTCTAGAGTAAAAGCTGCTGAGTCACAGAGGAAATTAATTTCCAACTTTACTAAATATTACAAAATTGATCTCCAAAGTGGCTACACAAATCTAAATTCCCCCTTGCTGTGCATAGGAATTGTTATTGCCTTATATCCTCGTAACCATTTGGTATTGTCAGACTTTAAATTTTCTGCCAATATGATGAGTGTGAAATTATATCTCACAGTGATTTCTTTTACCATTATCCACATTACTAATGGAGTTAATCTCTTCAATCAGTATTTGTAATTCATTATTTCTCATCTGTGAGATTCCATGTTCTTTTCTGGGGGGCGACCATTTTTTGTTAATGTTGTTTGTTGTCCTTTTCTTATTGATGTAGAGAATTTCTTATATAAACTGGATATTAATCCTCTGTTGATTATACATGCTGCAAATATCTTTCTCTTTTTTCATTCTTATTATAATATCTTTTGATGAACAAAGATGTTTTATGTAGTTTATGTTGTCAATATTTATCTCTATAATTTGTATGTTTTCTGTTTTCTTTATTCCCTACCCTAAAGTCTTGAAGATATTGTCCTTTATTTTCTTCTAAATTTCTAGAGTTTTTATTTTCACAGTCAGGTTTTGAATGAACCTTGAGTTCACATCCCTAGGAGGTGCAAAGCAGCATGGCATCGTGATTGAGAGCATGGAGTCCGGAGGCAGACTACCTGGGTTCACTTCTCAGTTCTGCCACTTTTTAGCCTGTCATTTAACTTCCACGTACTCCAGTTTCTTAATCTGTAAATGGGTACCTACTCATAGGTATCAGTAAAGTTGCAATTAGAATATATAATATTACTCATAGGTAAGAGTAAAGTTGCAATTAGAATATATAAAACCTTTTAGAACAGCACCTACTGAGTGCAGTGGAAGGGATTACTCTATTATTATATGAGCTCTAGTTTTATTTTTGCATGTGGATAGCCGATTTTCCCACTCCTACATGTTTTATCTAGTCCATCGCTTTCTCACTGATTTAACAATGCCACTTACATCATACATCAGCTTTCATGTAGGTGTTGACATTTTTCTCGGTTTCCCAGTCTTCCATTGGTCTATCTGTCTATCCTTTAGGGAAATCTCAAGCCTCCATTTAAAATTCCCTGAGTTCTAAAAATCCCTGAAGTTATCATTCCTGCTTCTTCTTTCATCTACAGTCCCGTCTCAACAACATCTTTGTAGCTGTTAGTGAAACATAAAGGTTTCCTGTGAGTTTCCTGGGGCTGCCATAACAAAGTACCACAAAATTGGTGACTTAAGACAACAGAAATGTATTTTTCAAATGTGTTGTTCAGAAATGTTCACAGTTCTGGAGGCTAGAAGTCCAAAATCAAGGTGTCAGCAGGACCACGCTCCCTCTGAAATCTGTAGGGAAAACCCTTGCCTCTTCCTAACTTCTGGGGATTTGCTGTCAATCTTTGGTGTTCCCTGGCTTACAGATACCTCCCTCCAATCCCTTATTTTCTTATTTATTTTATTTTATTTTATTTTACTTTTGAGACGGAGTCTTTCTCTGTCCCCCAGGCTGGAGTGCAGTGGCACGATCTGGGCTCACTGCAAGCTCCGCCTCCCGGGTTCACGCCATTCTCCTGCCTCAGCCTCCCGAGTAGCTGGGACTACAGGCGCCTGCCACCACGCCCGGCTAATTGTTTGTATTGTTAGTAGAGACGGGGTTTCACCATGTTAGCCAGGATGGTCTCGATCTCCTGATCTCGTGATCCACCCGCCTCAGCCTCCCAAAGTGCTGGGATTACAGGCTTGAGCCACCGTGCCTGGCCCCAATCCCTTATTTTCACATGACATTCTCCCTGTGTCTCTTCTCTTCACATGGAGATCTTTTCATAAGGACACCAGTCCGATTAGGGCCACTCTACTTCAGTGTGACCTTGTCTTAGCAAATCACACGTCCGTATTTCCAATTAAAGCCACATTCTGAGGCGCTGTGAGTTGGAACTTCATTTGGGGGGAATGCAAAATTCAACTTGTAACAAGGGCATAGCCAAAAAAATACTAACGTTGAGCTTTAATGAAAGCTTCTAATCCTCTCCTGGACATTGTAATTTACCCCCGGATGCTTCCTGCCATACTGCCATCAAGTACAGTAATTTAATCCTCCTGGATCCAGATGCACTAACTCAGATTTTAAAACAAATAATTGCAAGCTTCAAATTCTAACCAACTACCTCCAGAGTTTGTAAAAACTGAAGATTTTTAGAAGCCTACCTACAGAGATTCTCATTCTGTGGTTAACTTGATCAATGCTAATACAGGTAGTCAAGAGACTATAGTTTGGGAAGCACTCGTCTAGAAAGAAGTGTTAAAAGACATGTCCCCTAAGGAAGGGGCAATTTGTGGAGCAGCCAGCCTCATCACTCAGCTCTCAGGCTGGTCTAAAGGTCTTGTAAGGGGCTAAGGAGAACTTTGCTCTGCCATGATAAGTAGTCTGGAAAGTGAGATTAATACTACTTCACCACTTAAAATCCTTTCCTTAGAGGATCATAGAATTGAACTGGTTCCAATGTTCAATTAGCAATTCAATTGTGTCTTCAGTTTTCACAGGCTGCAGATTCCCTCAAGGTCTAAAGTATGACACTGCAGGATTCTATTCCACACTTGGAGCAAGGATTGCTTTTTTTTTACTTGGAAAAAAAAAAAGACAACAGCTTGGTGTTTGTTAAGAGCCTACTATTTGCCAGGCATTCTAGGCACTAGCAATGCAGCACTGAACAAAACCAACAGCATCCCCGTTATCACAACACTTTTATTCTAGTGGATGGGAAACAATTGAGAAGCAAGATAAATTAGTAATATATGTGCAAATTCTATCATGATGGAGATTTTTGACTGTTTCATTTAATTTTCATCCCTGGGACCTAGAATGATCCTTAGCACATAGTAGAGGATCAACAAATATATATTGAATACCAAATGGTGATAAGTGTAATGGCAAAAATTAAAGTAGGGAAATGAAACAAAGAGTGTGGGGAGGGTGCAATTTTAAATGGAAGAATCAGGGAAAGCTTCATAGGAAAAGTGTCATCGGAGTAAAGTTCTGAAGGAAATGAGAATGCAAGTCATGTACATGTATCTGGGAAAGAAGGGAGCCTTAGAACAGCATCAGCAAAGGCACTGAGATAGGAGCATACTTGTGTGTTCAAAGAACAGCATAGAGAGAAAGAAAAGAGGGGAAGAGAAGTAGGAGGGTGGAAAGGTAAGGAGTGTGAGGGATGGCCAGATGTGCACTGGGATATCTTGGCATTTGCTCTGAGATGGGAAGGCACTGAGAGTTATAAACAGTAGAGTGAAGCTGAGGCAAGAGGATCCCTTGAAGCCAGGAATTCAAGACCAGCCTGGGCAACATAGCAAGACCCACCTCTCTACAACAAAAACTTAAAAATTAACTGGGTGTGGTGGCATGTGCTTGTAGTCCTAGCTACTTGGGAGGCCAAGGCAGGAGAATCACTTGAGCCCAAGAGTTCAAGGCTGCAGTGAACTATGGTTATGACAGCCTGGGTGAAAGAGCAAGACCTTGTCTCAAACAAAATAAAACAGTGGAATGATAGATGCTGCTTTTATTTTAACAGGTTTATTTCAACTGCTGTGTTAGAACACTGAAGAAAACAAGGGTACAAGCAGGAAGCTATTGCAAAAACACCAATGACAGATGAGACTGTCTTGGACCCAAATGGTCAATGTAATAGGATGAAAAGGGATAAGATTCTAGGTATATTTTGAAGGTTTGGGCAACAGAACTTCCTAATGAATGGGATGCTGGACATGAGAAAAAGAGCAAAGATATAGTCAAGTGAGAATGTGGAGGAACTGGAACTATAATCCACTGTTCGTGGAAATGCAAGATGATACAGCCACCTTGGAAAATTATTTGGCAGTTTCTTAAAAAGCTACACAATGCACCTACCCACCCAAACATGCCACTGTTAGGTGATTTACTCAAGAAAAATGAAATCAAATATCTACACAAAGACCACTATGGAATGTTCATGGCAACTTTATTCATAATAGCCAAAAACTGGGAGCAAGTCAAACGTTCATCACATGAAGAATGCATAAGCAAATCGTGGTGTGTCTATATAATGAAATATTAATCACAACACAAAGAAGTAAACTACCATTTCACACAACATGAATAAATATCAAAATATTCACTCTAAGTAAAAGAGACATAACAAGAGTACCTACTGTATAACTCCATCTGTATAAAATTCTGGAAAACATAAACTAGTCATGACGAAAAGTGAATCAGTGGTCTCTTGGGGACAGACTTGAAGGGAGGAATGGGTGACAAAGGGAGATAGAAATATTCTGTAAATTAATTGTGGCAATGGCATTATGGGTGTATACCCAAACTCATTGAGTTGTACACTTTAAATGTTACAGTTTACTGGACATATATGTCATAAAGTTGATTTTAACAATTTTTATAAAGAATAAAGCCAGGGTTTTAGCCTGAGTAATTGGAAGAATAGAGTTGTAATTTTCAGAGATGAGAAAGATTGTGAGAGGAGCCAATTTTGTTGGTGGTGAAATAGAATATAAGGAGCTGAGCAAACTTATGCTAAGTTTGACATGCCTAGTAGGGAGACGTTGAATGGACAGTCAGGTCTATAAATCTGGAGTTCAGGAAACAGGTCAGGCTGGAGATATACATACAGGAATCATCAACATATGGATGGTCCTTAAAGTCATGAGGTTGTACAAAATCACTATGAGAGTGAATGTAGATTTTAAAAAATATAAGATTTGCAAGGACTAATCTTTGGGACTCCAAAATCAAGAGACCATGAAGCTGAGAAGGAATCAGCAGTGACTAAGGAGGAAAGGCAGTAGAGCCTGGTATCCCAGAAGGCAAGTGAAGGGCTCACTGAGAAAGAAGGGAATGACCCTGTGGCCATCTGTGGCAAAGTCAGTCCTGGGGGACTGAGAACTGCTCATTGGAGTAACGGAAGGTCATTACTGACCTTGATAGAGTAATGGTGAAGAAAGAATGGAAAGAGTGAAATTGGAGTTAGCCTATGTAGTTAATTCATTCACGGAGTTTTGCTGGGAGAAATGTGAAGTGGCAGGTGGAGGAGAAAGTGGAGTCAAGGGAATTTTTTAGAATGGGACAAATCATAGCATGTTTGCATGCTGATAGGGAAGATCCAGTGATGAAATGTTAGTGCTTTAAAGGAGATAGGGGAGGATGAATGGAACAATATTCCTGAATAAGTGGGAGGCAACAGGACATAATGTACAATTGAAGGGGCTGGCTGGGTCAGGAGACCAGAGAGCTCCTTCATTGTGACCAGAGATGAAAAGAGTCCAGGAGTGGTGACTCACGCCTGTAATCCCAGCACTTGGGAGGCCAAGGTGGGAGGATCGCTTAAGCACAGAAGTTTGACACCAGCCTGGGTAACATGGTGAGGCCCCATCTCTACAAAAATTTTCAAATTAGCCAGGTGCGGTGGCGGGCGCCTGTAATTCCAGCTACTCGGGACACTGAGGTGGGAGGATCTCTTGAGTTCGGAGGGTCAAGGCTTCAGTGAGCCAAGATCACTCAACTGCACTCCAGCCTGGGTGACAGAAAGAGACCCTGTCCCAAAACAGTAAAATTAAAAATTAAAATTAAAAACAGAGACAGGAAAGAGAATGTGGGCAGCATGAAGGGAGGCATGGCAGAGGGAGCCTGTCCTCTCTGATAGCTCCTGTTTTCTGGATGAATGAGGAAGGAATACTGAGAGAGAGATGAGTGGGAAGCAATTGGAGACATCTATTTTTGTATGGGCTGTAGGCTAAGAATGGTTTTTACATTTTTAAAAGTAAAACATAAAAAGGACTATTAGCTTTTCAGAGAGAACACACGCTCAAAGAGTTGAGGACATTTCCTCTTGGCCCACAAAGCCTACATTATTAGTACTGGCCCTTTACAGAAAAAAAAAATGGGCTACCTTTCACAGAGGAGTGAGTGAGTGAATGGGCTAAGACTCTATATACAGCAGGACATGCCAGGCATCCGAAGACCACTGGGCAGGAGCTTGACAGAATATCAATCTACTTCCTCCTCATACGAGTACTACAAGTTAAATATTAATAACTCAATTTTAGATGAGCTAATTGTTTCTCAGGGAGATTCAATAAATTCCTCGAGGTCATACACATAGTAAGTGGGGTGTATTAGTCTGTTTTCACACTACTATAAAGAAATACCTGACACTGGGTAATTTACACAAGAAATACCTGAGACTGGGTAATTTACACTCTTTCCCAGTTTAATTGACTCACAGTTCCACATGGCTGAGGAGGCCTCAGAAAACTTACAGTCATGGTGGAAGGGGAAGAAGTCACCTTCTTCACAAGGCAGCAGGAGAGAGAAGCACAAAAGAGGAACTTCCAAACACTTATAAAACCATCAGGTCTCACAAGAACTCACTCACTATTATGAGAACAGCATGGAGGAAACTGTCCTCATGATCCAATCATCTCCCTCCCTCAACCCATGAGGATTACAGGTCCCTCCTTTGACACATGGGGATTACAATTTAAGATGAGATTTTGGTGTGGACCCAGAGCCAAACCGCATCACGGGGAATAAAGATTTACTTAGCAAATATGTAAATGTCTCAAATTCCTCTTTCCTTTCCAAAAGACTGTGACCCGTTCGTCTTTACTTTGAATGTTGCATATGCAACTGCAAGATAATGCATATGGAAACAGCACGTGCAGCAGGACGAGCCCACTTTAGAGCTAGACAGATTGAGTGTAGACCTCAGCCTCCTCTTGCTGGCTTTGTGGGCTTGAATGATATGTGCAACATTTCCAAGTCTCCATTTTTCTCATCTGTCAAATCTGATTTGTAATAATTAAGCCATTTGAAATTGCTAATATTCAACCATTTCTGACCCATAAAGATGACAGTTTCATATAGTTCTAATATCTATCATCCAAGGATTTTCTATGGATAAAGTTAATATACATAAAGCATGTGTACTTTGTAGACACTTAAATGGTAGTGAATATATAGATAATAATACATCTTGATGCCTAAAGAAGTATTTATTTAGAGGGAAGGGGCTATGGAATGATCTCAACTATGCACACTTAGCCCAGAGCCACAGGGAAAAATGAAATGTGGAGGGCTGCAGGAACCCTGAAGGTGGCCGGTGAGTCTCAGGTCACACTAACCCTAAGTCTGAACTCATCTTGATAACATTTGGCCTGGAGGAGCCCTGTGGGCCACTTAATGTCCAACTTTCAATACCTGGAAGATTGCCACGGGGAGGCATCATACTGCCTGGGCTATAGAGGATAGAAAAAGGAATCCTGGGTGGACATTACCTGGAGACAGAGTTATATACAATGTATGCTAAAACTTTCTGATAATTAGAATTATTAACCATGGAATAAGCTGCAGTGGGGAATACAGAGTTCAAAAGGGGACTAGAAAGCACAAAATAACATATTGCTGGAGGACTCATCGAATGGGTGAGGGCTGGACTAAATGACCTTTGAGATTCTTTCCAACTCTAAACTTTTATGAGTCAGTAGGCCCTGGCTCAGGTCTAGCAGTGTTCTGAAGTGGAACCAACTAGTTATATCTAATATAGTACCTGACACAGAGTAGGCATTTAAGGAAAGTGTGCCCTTCTCTTTCACAGCTCTGCTGCCCCTAAATGCAAGAAGAACTATTAAGTTATCCTATCATTCAGCAACTGTACATATCTCCCCTTTCTTTCATTCATTTTGATTTCTCATGGGTCTACTAATTAAGAAATAGAGAAGGAAAGAGCTGATTCAAAAAAACACAAGCCAAAATTTAAATTGGAATCCTAGTGTATACTTATGAAGTTGTTATCAGATCAAAGTCAGTATTTTTATGTTTGAATAGGCTTTTCCAAGAATAGATCACTGGAATTTATATTGCTAATAGGAGGATAAACAGTTTTCCTAGAAGACAAGATTAAAAAGAAGCAACTGGCATTTGAGAGATTCAGATCACTTCACTCCCGGGTGGCCGGAATAGAAATGAGATGGTAGAAGATAAACAGTGGTGCCTAGATGGTCTCTTCCCAGGTCACAGGCTACAGCAAATTTTAAGTCAAAAGAATTGTCTCATAATGGGATGATTAAAGAAAGCTCCCTTTGCCTCCCTTAAAAGAGGCAGCCTATGAGTAGAAAACTTGCTCTGTAACAAATGCATTTAAATTATAGTAATGAGGAAGAGCCACTCCTCCAAAATTAAAGACAATAGAAAGTTATCAGAAAGTCCTTTCTGCCAGGCATGGTGGCTCATGCCTGTAATCCCAGCATTTTGGGAGGCTGAGATGGGCGGATCACCTGAGGTCGGGAGTTCAAGACAAGCCTGACCAACACGGAGAAGCCCCATCTCTACTAAAAATACAAAATTAGCCGGGTGTGGTGGCACATGCCTATAATCCCAGCTACTCTGGAGACTGAGGCAAGAGAATTGCTTGAACCTGGGAGGCGGAGGTTGCGGTGAGCCAAGATCATGACATTGCACTCCAGCCTGGGCAATAAGAGTGAAACTCTATCTCAAAAAAAAAAAAAAAGAAAGAAAAGAAAAAGAAAAAAGAAAGTCCTTTCTATCTTCCAGGTACCTGGGTTTGAGGAAGACTTTTGTATAAGGCCATGTACTTGGAGCCAGAAGGCATTCATGAGAACCCTCACCATGTGGCCTCCTATCCTTAATTCAATGACCTTGGGAAGGTTACTTGACCCTCCAAACCCAGTGTCTCATCTGCAGATAGGAACCATATAACGTTGACTTCAAAGGGTCATTATAAAGATTAAGTTAGATAATATTTATCAAGCAGTGGGCATGGTACTTGGCAAATCATGAACTTTCAAGAAATGTCAATTACATATGCATATCTTTTAATCCAGAAATGACATCACAGGGACTTTCCTGTTTAAAGGGTACCCAGTTAACACCCCCTGCAGCACCCCCTCCAAAGTCTTGCTAAAACACTTTATAAAGACAAAGATTAACACTCTAATTACTTAAAAAAATTTTTTTTTTGAGACAAGGTCTTGCTCTGTCACTGAGGCTGGACTGCAGTGGCATGATCAGGTTTCACTGCAGCCTCAACCTTCTGGGCTCAAAGGATCCTCCTGCCTCAGCCTCCCAAGTAGCTAAGACCACAGGCACACACCACCATACCTGGCTAATTTTTTGATTTTTTGGTAGAGTCTAGGTCGTGCTATATTGCACAGACTGGTCTCAAACTCCTGGGCTTAAGTGGTTCTCCTGCCTCAGCCTCCTAAAGTGCTGGGATTACAGGTGTGAGCCACCATGCCTGGCTTTAGAATTTCTCATCATGAATTAGGTGGAGTGGAATTGTGAAAATCAATCTGTAGTCCACACAGCTTTGTCCAAATAAGGTGAATGGCATCTTGAATGTCCATATCAGTCTGCCCTAGCTCATAACCAAAAAATAAAAAAAAGATAAAAGCTGTGGCTTCACTACTGAACAGGTACTGTTTTGAGGTGATCAGAATGTTTCTACCTTATCATTTTCGTGCATGTTTTCAAAGCTTGTAACTCCTTCAAGAAACAGCGAGTCACTGGCACTAGCAGAAGTGGTTCTTTCTTGAGCAATAGAAATGTTATTCTAATATTTTAAGCACAGTAGGGCAGGCAGGGCAAGAATGAAGGTTCTAGTGGCAGACCATGCTGGAGATTTCAGTTTTTAGCATCTCACTCTCAGAAGGTCAGAAAATCAAGCAGGAGTAGAAGATCCCACTTCAGTACGCCAGCACCATGTCCACAGGAGCTTCCTAGACACTGTAGATGGGACTACCCACAAAGACTTGCCTTCGACTGTCCATGTGAGAAGGGCAAACATACCTATTCCTCTTTTCTATGGAAGAGGCCAAATGTAGATCATTTTTTCCTTTATGACTAAGGAGGAAAAAAAAAGGGCTTGGGCAGCCCAAAAGCTTCTTAAGTTGATAAGCAACTTCAGCAAAGGGTCAGGATAAAAAATCGATGTGCAAAAATCACAAGCATTTCTATACACCAACAACAGACAAGCAGACAGCCAACTCATGAATGAACTCTCATTCACAATTGCTACAAAGAGAATAAAATATCTAGGAATACAGCTAACAAGGGAAGTGAAGGACCTATTTAAGGAAAACTACAAACTACTTCTAAGGAAATCAGAGAGGACACAAACAAATGGAAAAACATTCCATGCTCATGGATAGGAAGAATCAATATCATGAAAACGGTCATACTGCCCAAAGTAACTTGTAAATTCAGTACTATTCCCATTTAACTATCATTGCCATTCTTCACAAAATTAGAAAAAAAAACTACTTTAAAATTCATATGGAACCAAAAAAAGCCTGTATAACCACAATAATTCTAAGCAAAAAGAACAAATTTGAAGGCATCACACTATCTGACTTCAAACTATCCTACAAGGTTACAATTACCTAAACAGCATGGTACTGGTATGAAAACAGATACATAGACCAACGGAACAGAATAGAGATCTCAGAAGTAAGACTGTACATCTACAACCATCTGATCTTTGAAAAACCTGACAAAAACAAGCAATGGAGAAAGGATTCTCTATTTAATAAATGGTGCTGGGAAAACTGACTAGCCATATGCAGAAAACTGAAACTGGACCCATTCCTTGTACCTCATACAAAAATTAACTGAAGATGGATTAAAGACTTAAATTTAACACCCCAAACTATAAAAACCCTAGAAGAAAATCTAGGCAATACCATTCAGGACATAGGCGCAGGCAAAGATTTCATGATGAAAACGTCAAAAGCAATTGCAACAAAAGCTAAAATTGATAAATGGCATCTAATTAAACTAAAGAGCTTCTGCACAGAAAAAAAAAAACTGTCAGAGTAAACAAAACCTACAGAATGGGAGAAGATTCTTACAATCTAACCATCTGACAAAGGTCTAATATCCAGAATCTACAAAGAACTTAAACAAATTTACAAAAAAAAAAAAAAAGCATTAAAAACTGGACAAAGGACATGAACAGACACTTCTCAAAAGAGGACATTTATGCAGCCAACAAACACATGAAAAAAGCTCAATGATGAGATAGCATCTCACACCAGTCAGAATAACGATTCTCAAAGTCAAGAAACAACAGGTGCTGGTGAAGCTGTGGAGAAATAGGGACGCTTTTACACTGTTGGTGGGAATGTAAATTAGTTCAACCATTGTGGAAGGCAGTGTGACAATTCCTCAAAGACCTAGAACCAGAAATACTATGTGACTCAGCAGTCCCATTATTAGATATCTACGCAAAGGAATATAAATCATTCTATCATAAAGATACATGCATGTGTATGTTCATTGCAGCACTATTCACAACCGCAAAAACATAGAATTAATCCAAATGCCCATCAATGATAGGCTGGATAAAGAAAATGTGGTACATATACACCATGGAATACTATGCAACCATAAAAAGAAAAGAGATCATGTCCTTTGCAGGGACATGAATAAAGCTGGAAGCCATTATCCTCAGCAAACTAACACAGGAACAGAAAACCAAACACTCCATGTTCTCACTTATAACTGGGAGCTGAACAATGAGAACACATGGGCACAAGGAGGAGAACAACACACATTAGGGCCTGTCTGGGGAGTGGGGGAGGGGAGGGAGAGCATCAGGATAAATAGCTAATGAGTGAGGGGCTTAATATCTAGGTGATGGGTTAATAGGTGCAGCAAACCACCACAGCACATGTATACCTGTGTAACAAACCTGAATGTCCTGCACGTGTATCCTGGAACTTAAAATTAAATTAAATTAAAAATTTTAAAAGAGAGCTTGGGGCCTTGCAAACAATATGAGACTAGGAAAAAGGGAACAACAACTATAGACTCAGAGATAGAGCCAATCTGAAAATTATCTACTGAAAGAACCAGAATTAAGCTCTAGGAAACTAGGTGCTTTCAACGAGCCACAAGACAGTCTGGCTTCTTCAAAGAGTCACAAAAAGTGAACAGGTTGACATGAACTCAAGAAGAGATGAAAAGATGAAATTAAATTAAATCTCAAGCTGAGATTTTAAAATCATAATAATAACACACTACTTACTAAAAGGAGGCGGATGACGTGCACAGGAAGGGCCAGAGGAGAGAAACTGAAAGGCTAATAGCAGGGAAAAAGAGCACATGAAAAGCAGATGTCACTATGACAAATCAAAGGCATCTAGTGGAGGGCAAATTTCAGAACCTTTTAAAAGAAAAGGGAAAAACAAAGATACAAGTGATGAGCAAGATGATGATCTTGAAGGCGAGTTTGGAAAGCCAACTAAATAATTTAGTGTATTTCTTAGGAGAATACCAAGATACTTACAAGCAAAGCAATAACCAAAATCACGAACAAAGAAAATGTATTTGAGCTGAAAGAGCCTTAACTGTGCAAGCAAAAAGACTTGCTCCCCATGATCCACAAAATAAATAGATGAATATATAAATTACACACAAAGCATTCTGAAACTATTTTACAACTACAAAACAGAAAGCCATCTTGTAAACATTCACTTGGAAAAAACCTGGTCACTAAGAAAAAACGAAGTCAAGATGATCTTGTACTTCTATATAGCATTAAGTTTCAAACATATGCACACATGAAATGTTTACAGAGTTTTAAGGAAAAAAATGTGGAACCTAAGAATTTTCAATTCAGACAACAGGAAAAATATTTTTAAACATCTAAGATCTTATGTAAGGGCTTATAATAATACCTTTCTTGGAAAAAAAAATCCTAAAAACGTCTTTAAGAAAAGAAAGAAAGAGGCCAGGCATGGTAGCTCATGCCTGTAATCCCAACACTTTGGGAGACCGAGGCGGGCAGATCATTTAAGGGCAGGAATTTGAGACCAGTCTGGCCAACATGGCGAAATCCCCTCTACTAAAAATACAAAAATTAGCTTGGCGTGGTGGTGCACGCCTGTAATCCCAGCTATTCCAAAGGCTGAAGTCTGAGAATCACTTGAACCGGGAGGTGGAGGTTGCAGTGAGCCCAGACTGCGCCACCGCACTCCAGCCTGAGTAACAGAGTAAAACCCTGTCTCAGAGAGAAAAAAAAAAAAAAGATGGAAAGAAAAATTAAGATCAAAAGCCTGAGAGCATTGTATTAGAAAATAAATAGTATCAAGAACTGAAATTATTCCTGTGGTGAATTTAATCTAAATAAGCATTAGTACAAACACAAATACAAATGATACAAAGTAAACTTAAAAAGAAAAAATATATGAAATTCTTATAAATAATGTAAGAGTAATTACATGGGCTGTATTAGCGAAGTCTGGCATGGTAGAAGACAAATATAAAAGTGCAATAAATTTATCATGCTATTTCGAATGAGGACAAATGATCAAATTCCTTGATAACGGAAGAAAAATGTGTTAAAGAATGTATCTTTAAAACTTAAAGTCAATTACTAGAAGACTCTGAGGAGGACATGTAACTTCCACATCATGAGAAACTGAAACAAACAACATATGGCTCAAAATCAGAAAATATAAGACAATAAAAACTGCGCAGTAGAGTAAAAATACAAACTATTAAATAACATGATCTTGAAATAGCTAAGATAAACTAAATTAATAGTGGCTTTAAAACATGTGGTTTTGATTTCTTATTAAAAAAATCCAGAATTAGACCATTTTGTGGTTCGTAAGTGTGATGATTGGGTTTTCACGCTCATGTGTGAGATGTGCCTCCCTCAAACCTTGTTACGTCATTGGCACATTAAACATCTGACATAAAAAAAGGGGGGGAAGTCAGAAGCAGGCAGTCTGGGTGGATGTAAAAGTTCCACGGAGTCACTGGGGACCCCAGATATGCTGAGCTTCCTGCATTGCCATCCTAGTGTGTGTGGTCCTTTGCCAACATGGATTCTCCAGCTAAAAATATGATGTCTGGAATTTACCCTGCAGAAAGGAAAAAGGAGAAAGATGCATAATCCCTACCCTCCAAGTTATACTTTCTGGAAGTTGTACCTATGACTTCAGCCTTCATCCATTATTTGTAACTCAGTCATATGCCAAACATTCCACAAAAGAGCATGGAAAATGAATAACGACCATTCAGGAGGGCCTCTGGTCTTTGCGCAGCTAAAAATTGAGGATTCCCATCTATATTCAAATAATTTTAGTAGATCAAATTAGGGAGAAAAAGTGTGTAAAGAGCAATGTTCTTTGGAAAAACCAATTAACCTCCATTCCCACTTCATTTTTTACACCAAAATTAATTTTCAACCATGAAAAAATGAAAACAGGTAAGTGCTAGAAGTAAATGATGGATGATTATTTTCATAATCTTAGGCAGAAAAAGTCTAAGAAGTTCTAAATTAAAACTTTGATATTTAAAAGATTAAATGTGTAATCCTTCAACATCAAAAACATAAAGATAACAAAAATTAAAAGTAAATGAAGAGCTGGGAAAATATACTTAGACCATATACGATAATGAAGTTAGCATTATCGTATATAATGATATAATAAAGTCATATATCATAATGTCATTGTTTCTATAACATATAAAGAAATGTTATAAATCAAGGAAAAGATGAACACCTTAATATAAAGATAAGTTAAGAACATGAAGCAATCTGAGAAACAAATACAAAATGGCAAATACAGTTTCAAGAAAAGTTTTACTTCACTAATAATCATTGTAGTTAAAATTAAAATAATGAGACACTATTGCTCTCATACAAATTGTCAAATTTTCAAATACGATGATGGCAGTGATGGCAAAAACACTTTGAAACAGGAAATATGCCACTTAATATTAGAAAAGCAAAACTTGGCGGTGAAATTCCAAGTTTAAAAATTATTTAATGACCATTGACCCAGTAAGTCCTAAGATTCCATTCTAGGGACTATGCATAGATTATACATAATATACATCATAAAGATGTATAAAACAGTGAAAAATTGGAAACAGCCTGTGTCAAATGAGAGTTTTATTAAAATAAATGTGCCCCCAAAGGTGTCCTTTTTATTTCATCCAAAAGTTCGCTATACTTCTCCTATGAGATTAATTGCATTATATGATTTTGAATCTACTTGTACAAAAGCATGCTTATTTTGTATCTGCCTGGGTACACAATTGTACCCCCTGGTAGATGGGAGCACCTTGAAAACAGGACCATGTTGTCTTATTCAACAGTGTGTTCTCAAGAACCAGGCTTGGGTCTGTAAACTAAGAATTCAGAAAACGTTTGCCACTAAAAACAATAATGTAGAATTATTTTATTAATACAGCAAATGATTACAGTGCACCATGTGCCCGACACTAAGCTAAACACTAAGATTTGAAAGTGAACAATATATTCTTGACTCTCACGAAGATTATATTTGTCAGACACATGTGAACCAGAGCAACCCCATCTTAAATAGGAGCTGGGTAAAATGAGGCTGAAATCTACTGGGCTGCATTCCCAGATGGCTAAGGCATTCTAAGTCACAGGATGAGATAGGAGGTCAGCACAAAGTACAGGTCAGAAAGACTGTGCTGATGAAACAGGTTGTAGTAAAGGAAATGGCCAAAACCCACCAAAACCAAAATGGCGACGAGAGTGACCTCTGGTCACCTTCACTGCTACACTCCTGCCAGCACCATGACAGTTTACGAATGCCACGGCAATATCAGGAAGTTACCCTATATGGTCTAAAAAGGGGAGGCATGAATAATCCACCCCTTGTTTAGCATATCATCAAGAAATAACCATAAAAATGAGCAACCATCAGCCCTCGGGGCTGCTCTGTCTATGGAGTAGCCATTCTTTTATTCCTTTACTTTCTTAAACTTGCTTTCACTTTGCACTGCGGACTCACCCTGAATTCTTTCTTGTGTGAGATCCAAGAACCCTCTCTTGGGGTCTGGATCCGGACCCCTTTCCTGTATCACATTCAGTATGGAAAACAGAAAAAAAAAAAAACAAATACAACCACACATCACATAATGACACAATGACATTCCAGACAGGCCACTTATACAATGGTGGTCCCCTGAGATTATAATACCATGTTTTCACTGTACCTTTCCTATGTTTAGATACATAAATACCATTGTGTTACAGTTGCTTACAGTATTCAGGGCAGTAACATGCTGTACAGGTTTGTAGCCCAGGAGCAATAGGCTATACCACATAGGCTAGGTGTGTAGCAGGCTATACCGTCTGTGTTTGTGTAAATACACTTGTGATGTTCAAACAATGACAAAGATGCATTTCTCAGAACGTATCCCTGTTATTAAGCAACACATGATTATCATAAATATTTATATAGTGTGAAAATGGCTATGAATATAATCATCAAGAAGATAAAATAGAAAATAACTGAGGGAGACGCACTTTAATTACACCAGTCAGAAAAAGCTTCAACATGGGCCGGGCTCACACCTGTAATCCCAGTACTTTAGGAGGCCGAAGCGGGCAGATCACTTGAGGTCAGAGGTTCGCAGTCAGAAAAAGCTTCAACATGGGCCGGGCTCACACCTGTAATCCCAGCACTTTAGGAGGCCGAGGCGGGCAGATCACTTGAGGTCAGAGGTTCGAGACCGGCCTGGCCAAACTGGCGAAACCCTCTCTCTACTGAAAACACAAAAGTTAGCTAGGCATGGTGGCGTGCACTTGTAATCCCACCTACTCGGGAGGCTGAGGCAGGAGAATCGCTTGAACCTGGGAGGCGGAGGTTGCAGTGAGCCAAGATTATGCCACGGCACTCCAGCCTGGGCGACAGAGCGAGACTCTGTCTCAAAACAAAAAAAAAAAAAAAAAAAGAAAAGAAAAAGCTTCAACATGACAATATTTAAGCTGATTTCCAATGGATAAGAAGTCACACACGGCAACAGTGGGGAGAAAAGCATTTTAAGCAGACGGTACAGCAAATACAAACAGCCTGAGGCAGGAAGATTTCAGTGTGTTTGAATAAGAGTGACTCTGGTGTAGGGAGTAGCTTAACCTGAGGCTGGAGAGATGTCAGGAGGCAGGATCTGTAGAGCCATCCAGCCTTATACAGAGTTTGGATTTATTACACATGTAATGAAAGCCACTGAAGGTTTTAATGTAAGGTTTATGTTCTTGCTCATAATGTGGAAAATGGATTGTAGAGGAAGAAGTATGAATTGAGAGACCCATCAACGAGGTGCTGACATAGTGCAGGTGAAGGATGAGCCGTGGCCAGGGTGTTCACCACGGAGACAGAGAAAAGTTGACAGTCAAGATATTTTAGGGGGAGCAATCAAATGAATTTGCTGCACCTGCTATATAGGGGTTATGGGAAAGGGAAAATCCGGACTGACTCAGATTTCTGAATTGGGCAACCGACGGATAATCCTGCCATGTATTGGCATAGGACAGATAGAAGAGGAATTGACTCATGGAGGGGAAATGACAAGTTCTATCTTGGACATGTTTAATTTGAGATGTTTGTAAGACATCCAGGTTGAACTGTCAAGTAAGCAGAGCTGAATACGGTGCTCAGAAAAAATGGGTTGAAGATATAAACTTTAGAGTCTTGATCATAATGAGATTTTTAAAGCTGCAAATTAATGGAATCACCCAGTGAAAAATGATAACAGGAGAAGAGAAGAGGACCCAATACTGTCAACACTTAAAAGGAGAAATAGGAGCTGGCTGGAAAAGCTAGCTGGGAGAAACCAGTGAGTTTGGAAAGCAGAGAACCAATGGCCTGAGGATAACCAAGAGAAGAGTATTTCAAGAAACAAATGGCCCACTCCACCCAGTGCGGCTGAAAGGGTAAGATGAAGACAGAGAAGTGTACACTGCATGTGGCTATGTGGATTTCCAGTGACCCTGAGGCAAGAAATTTTAATACAGTGATGGGGCTGGAGATGAACCAGACTGGAATAAAAAAAAAATGAGTTACAAAAGTGGAAATCACATAGTTAACAACTCTTGAGAATTCTGGCAATGCAGAATAATACAGAAATGGATGGTACCTTCAGGGAGACAGGGAACCAAGGAAGTGACTGTGTCTGTTGTTGGTGTTGTTTTTATGATAGGGTTGGTAAATTAGAATATGGTTAGAGAAATGATCCAGTAGATGATAAGGGCAAGTTGATAAAGGAGAGAAGATAACCAGAGTGAAGTGTTGTAAAAGGTCAAAGAGCATTGGATGCAGAGAAGGGGAGGGACTGGACTTTGTTAGGAGAAAGAAAATGCCCTCCATTGTGCCCGGAGGAAAGAAGGGAGCATTAGCTGCAGATGAGTTTTTGTTTTCATCGGGAACGCTAGAGTCATCATGTGAAGGTTTTTACTTCACTGAAGTGTGGAACAAGGTCAATAGTCCAGTGAGGACTAAAGAGGGAAGGGTTGGGGGAGGGTTTGAGGAGAATATATGAATAGTTCTGGGAAACACAAGAAGGTTTCTGGGTCACAATGCATGCCTGTGGAGGCTTTAGATCATCAAATGAAGGAAACGGTTCAGTTAATAGTCTCCAGTAACAGACACAGGTGCAGAGGTGAAGAGGGTTGAGGTTTGGCTAGACATGTGCAGTGAGGCTAAGATGAGGGGTAGTTGAAAGCACTTCTGACAGAGTGACTACAATGCCAGGTTGAAGAGTATTTAATGATATATATATATATAAGCAAAACAATAGAGGGAAATTTGACATTTATAAAGGGGAATCTTTTTGAGTGGGAAGAATACAGGTGATTTTCATTTTCCTCTTTATGTGGGGCTTTATTCTCTAAATTTTCTATAATAGGAATATTTTAATTCTAAGTACAGTTGTATTTCAAAAATAAACAGGATAGTAGGAAAGCAGTTTTATACTGAGTTTAAGAGCAATCCTATTAAATAACGTGGAGACAAATTTAGCATTCACTACAATGGATTGTCACCTGAAACTCATTGATTGAAATATATTAAATATTTTAGATATATACAGCATATCAAATCTTTCAGTATATTAATAAATAACATATAAATAGATATATTAAATGTGTAAGTTCATAATGATATTTTGAAAAATAAAAACCACACTAATCATTTTTGGCTGTTGCTGGACTCATTACTCTGAAATTGGATAAATAAAGGTACAGAATGCAGCATTTATCTTGCCTCTCATTTATCAACTGTGCTTCAGGTTAACCAAACAGATGTGAGGGAAATTAGTTAGAATTCTTCTCCATAGAAGAATTCTAACTAAAAAAGAATGATTATTAGAAAAATAATTCAAAAAATGTCATTTTGCAACCCCTACTGAGACAATGGATTTTGGCAAGAATCATAAATGGTAGTTGATGGGAAAATTGATAATGGGTGAATGATGATATCTAAACCCATCAAACTTAGCATCATGAAAAGTGGGACAAGTGGACATTGGGTGCCTGTTGATTTAAACATTGCCCATAAAATATTTTTGCCCCCTGAAAAAAATAAACCTAAATTTAATCGTGTTTCTTGACTTAACTACCAGTTAACAAGAAATATGGGGTATATAGAAAGTATATAAACAGGCCGGGCGCGGTGGCTCACGCTTGTAATCCCAGCACTTTGGGAGGCCGAGGCGGGCGGATCATGAGGTCAGGAGATCGAGACCATGGTGAAACCCCGTCTCTACTAAAAATACAAAAAATTAGCCGGGTGTGGTGGCGGGCGCCTGTAGTCCCAGCTACTCGGAGAGCCTGAGGCAGGAGAATGGCGTGAACCCGGGAGGCGGAGCTTGCAGTGAGCCGAGATTGCGCCACTGCACTCCAGCCTGGGCACAGAGAGAGACTCCGTCTCAAAAAAAAAAAAAAAAAAAAAAGTATATAAACAATACCACAGGATACAATCACATAAGACCAGGATGTGGGAAATTCGACAGGAAAAATGACATATTTTCAACAAATAAATGGCTTGAAAAAAAGAGGGAGGAGAAAGTGTTAAATAATAATAGAGGATTAAGAGATATATCAACCAAAATCAACAAAGGAACTCGTACAGGTCCTGATTTGAACAAATGTACTATTAAAAATTTTTTTGAGGCCGAGCACGGTGGCTCACACCTGTAATCCCAACACTTTGGGAGGCCGAGCCGGGTGGATCATGAGGTCAGGAGATTGAGACCATCCTGGCTAACACTGGCTAACACGATGAAACCCCGTCTCTACTAAAAATACAAAAAAATTAGCCAGGCGTAGTGGCAGGCGCCTGTAGTCCCAGCTACTCAGGAGGCTGAGGCAGGAGAATGGCATGAACCCGGGAGGCAAAGCTTGCAGTGAGCCGAGATCGTGCCACTGCACTCCAGCCTGGGCGACAGAGCGAGACTCCGTCTCAAGAAAAAAAAAAAAAATTTGAGACAATGCAATTGGAACATAGACTGATGATATTTAAAATAATAATTTTGTTAAGTATGGTGATACTATTGTGATTTATGTTGTCTTAAAGCCCTTATCTGCTAGAGATTCATACTGAAGTATTTACCAATAAAATTAGTGAAGTCCTGGCCATTTTAGACCAATTGTTCCAGAAGTGATTGTTAACTTCCTAGGCTGTTGCCAGTGATAGCATCTGACCCCCTCCAACTCTGACTTAAAGCAGGCTGGTTTCCTGGGCTGTTTGTTGGAAACAGGGGGTTGGTTTTCTGGGTGGGCAGGTGTAAGCTATTCTATTTTTATATATGCTCTGGCCATTGTCTTTGTATATGTGCCTCTCATTTCCAAATCAATTATCATTTAATGTGCCACTGAACTCTTGGTATAATTCAGATCCAGAATAGGGAGGCTACTTCTATGGAAATGTAGGCCCCACAGCCAGGGGAGGCTTCACACAATTCCACTTGGATGAAGGCCTACACACATGGCGACGAGCTGAGAAATCGTGGTAAGAAACAAATCGGAGTTAATAGCTGCCAGATAGAGATCAGGCCACAAGGAAACCAAGAGCGGGGACTGACTAAACACAACTGACAAAATATTGACAATTACTGAGACTGAATTAATGGTACCATCAAGTTTTATTATGCTATTCTCTCTAATTCTGGATATATCTAAAAATTTACGTAATAAAAAATTTAAAACAGACTTGAAATGAAAAAGACAACGTACCATCAAAATCTAAGAGAGCGTTAAGACCAGAGACTCACAGAGTTCTTTCGGAGCCTTTCATCACCTGCAGTTTTATATATCAATGAGCACTGATGTTCTATTGGACTGACATTTGCCTGTTTTCAGGATAAGCTCCAGAATATGATAATTTGAGCCATCCAGCAACTCACGAAGAACTTCTTGCATTTGGCAGAGAAAGAAACAGGTTGCTAGACTCACTAAAGTGCCCATCCACTTCATTCTTTAAGCAGGTGAATGACTATGATGGGGTTAAAATTCCCAGCTAATTACCTCGCAGCCAGCATTGTAACTGGCTGACTCACACCGATTCCTTAAGATAGAGCAGAAGAACAAGAAAACATACGCAGTAGCAGTGTGCAGTCAAATGTACAAATATTTAGCTAGCTTACTGCACCAGTGCACAGTTTTAATACACAGTCTGAGAGCACAGAATGTAGATACCAGCATTGTATGTGAGGCTGAGACGTGGCAATTTAGCAAACCTTATGGAGTGCTTAAACCATCTAGAATTTCAGTTCAGAGAAATCTAAATGGGAGAAGCATCCAGCTGTCAGGAACATGTCAGTTTTTCTTTCTCTCTTCCCTTCGTCCTTATGCCTTTGGGACCTGGGATCCTTCCAGGACCTCCGTGTCTTTCTCACAATGATCTATACCTGCAACCTTTTCTATGTCCAGGTCCTGCCTGGTCAAACCCTACCCCTGTTCCTACCACCACCAACATTGCCTACGCACACATACACAGGCACACACATACAAGTGTGCTGTGAAATTCATATTAACTTGTAGATGGCACAATAGCAGCGGATCTGAAAGTGTGGTCCTGAGACTGGCAGCATCGGCATCCCCTGAGGACTTATTATATATGCAATAAATTCTTGGGCCCCATGCCAGGCCCACAGAATCAGAAACTCTAGGGGCAGAGCCTAGCACTCCAAGTTATAACCAGCCCTCCAGCTCCTTTCAATCCATAAAAACCTAAGATCAGGTGAATATAAGATATTCTCATTTTACGCAAGAGGCAGGGGAATAACTAATAAATCAAAAGATATACAGTCAATGTGAATTAACTCTAGAAAAGAGTAGGGAGGAGTAAATAAAATAATACAAAATAAGTGTTAAGTGACTTATTGTTTCGGCACACTCATCTTCCAAATTGAGTCTAATATAAAATCGGTTTGCATTTAATCAATTTGCCAAAAAGTATTCATTGAACACCTTTGATGTCTATTTCTTCAAAATACACCAGCCAATGGAGACACCCAGAAAGGGAGTATTTGGGGAATTCTCTGAAGGATTTACAATTTAAAAATCATAATATGAGTAATATGCATATGTATGAAGGATACTATAGACAACTCTAAAGTGATTCCTGAAAAGTTAGAAAACACAACACAGTTTCTACAGTATTCTCTCCTCTACCTCTCTCTGCCTAGAGTTAAGAATAATAAAGGTCGGGGCAGGGTGTGGTGGCTCACGCCTGTAATCCCAGCACTTTGAGAGGCCGAGGTGGGTGGATCACAAGGTCAGGAGTTCCAGACCAGCCTGACCAACATGATGAAACCCCGTCTCTACTAAAAATACAAAAATTAGCCAGGTGTGGTGGCAGGTGCCTGTAATCCCAGCTACTCAGGAGGCCGAGGCAGGAGAATTGCTTGAACCTGGGAGGTGGAGGTTGCAGTGAGCTGAGATTGTGCCATTGCACTCCAGCTTGGGCGACAAGAGCAAGACTCCATCTCAAAAAAAAAAATAAATAAATAAGTAAATAAAATAAAAATAAATAAATAAATAAATAAAGGTCTTATTCCTGTAATTTTAGAGGAATAAATAAGAAAAGCATACGCAAAGACTATGGATTTCTAGTCTGCATCCCAGTTCAAATGTGAAGTAAATTATTGTTAAATTTGGATTCAAAACAGGTATGCTTCATATAGAGCTTTATAAGTTTTAGGTCATGTTTACAAAAACACACACGTGCTCCACTTCTTTGCAACATCTTTGAGGAAAGAATTTCTGGAATGAGGATTCTGGAGTACAAATATGTGGGTAACATTTCTAAGTTCCCAGAATACATATGATTTCTCATAATTAAAATGCCTAGCATTTTTCTTTTACTTTGATTTTTATTAGATTATAAAAACTGGTGGGATAATTATTCATGTTAAAAAGAATTATTTCTATGTTTTAAGCTATAAGTATATTTCAAACTCTTTTCATATTATTTTAATTATGGTGAGACAGTAGAGTATTTATAAATGTAGAAAAAAGTCACCCAGATGATAATATTTCAAATACCGCCTGCATTCTTTTAAATTAATAAACCTGAAGCCATCTTTTGCAGAAATAACTGCCTTAAGCTTCAAAAAGTTTTCAGTTTGGAAGTAGCAAAGTTCAAAATTTGAACATGAGTTGCTTTATTAATATTGTAAATTTCTGTGGTGACAGGAAAAATTGCAGAAGTGATCTATGGAGGAGATTCAAAGCATCCCGAAAAACAAACTCCTCTTAAACTTTTACGGAATACACGATTCTTATTTTTCCTCTCTATTTTGCCATTTTGCTAATGGCCTTTACTATTATTTTGATTATCTAAATATAATTGAATGTATTTATGAGGAAATTAAATGAATACAAACCAAAGGAGAAAAGAAAAGTCTACTTATTCAGGGCTTGCTATAACAAGGGAGTGGGCCACCATCAGTTGCATTTTGGCCAAGAACTCAAAGGCAGGCAGAGTGGAAAAGCCTTACAGCGGAAAAAGGGGAAGCCTTCTCATGTGCCCTGATTGCAGGCAGCTGGCATGGGGAAGCTGCGGGCCACCTAGCTAGAAACTGGCATCCTGTTGCATATTTGCGTTTCTCTGGTTGGTCCTAAGTTGGAAGTGGGGACAAGAATTAGGGAAGCTGTCAGTCATTCTTCAAGTCCTGGCCGTTTTAGACCAATTGTTCCAGAAGTGATTGTTAAGTTCCTAGACTGTTGCCCTAGATAGCATCTGACCCCCTCCAAGTCTGACTTAAAGCAGGCTGGTTTCCTGGGCTGTTTGTTAGAAACAAGGAGTTGGTTTTCTGGGCAGGTAGGTGTAAGCTGTCCTATTTTCATATACGGTCTGGCCATTGTCTTTGTATATGCAGTCTCTCGTTTCCAAATAAATTATCATTTAATGTGCCACAGAAATATTGGTATAATTCAGATCCAGAATAGGAAGCCTACCTCTATGGAAATTTAGGCCCCACGAATGGGGGGCTTCACATAATTCCTCTTGTAGGAAGGCCTACGCACATGGAGACAAGCTGAGAGGACACGGTAAGAAACAAATTGGACCTATCAGCTGCCGGATAGAGACCAGGCCACAAGGAAAGGTTTAGAGCAGGCTAGCACAAGCAGATACTTTTCAGCAACCCAGGGTAACATAAATGAATAAAGCCAGCCAACTCTAGGACAGGGAACAAGAGGAGAGACTGGGAATTGAAGAATGCCTGCTTAGCCTAACGGCACTCAAACACATACCATATTTCAAAATCACTCTGTATACCAAACAAAACTAATGTATTGGAAACATGGCCCAGAGGCCTATCTGTTTGGGCTCCCGCCCAATCTGGTATTCAGCCAGTACGCAATGGTTTGGCCATACTGATTGGTCAGTTACTGATTTGATCAGGCACCCAAGACAACTGGTTATTAAATATGCATTTTGAATGGCACCTCACTCTGAAGTGAGAGAGTCAGGGCAATCCCCCAAAACTGGTGTTTGTCAAGAATACTTGATTTGGGATATAGTTTTCCAGGTAGGCTGATGTTTTCTTCCTGTCTAGGCACTGGGTAATTTGTGTCAAGCTTTATGTGAATTGGGAAGTCACGAGAACCTGAAAGATGGAATCAAAGCAAAAGTAGCCCTGATGAGAAAGGGCTACTCTTTTCCTGATAAGTTAGAGCCACAAGGGAGCTATGAATCTCAGAGTCACACCTCCATGTTAGTCACCTAAGTGGACTACAGGGAGAATCACTAGGGCCTTTAGCCATGAAAGAGATACATCAACGCAGTGGTCAGAGCATCAGGGATGCTTGGGGAGCATCAGGAAAGGAAGGCTGTGCAGAGAACAGGATGGAGAGGATAAAGGAGGGCATTGATTCTGGTGACTTCAACAAGAGGCCTGCCATCCCCACTGATAATATGAGCGTTACCCCCATGGCCCATTCAAAAACATCATGGCGATGGAGGTTTAGGGGGTGTTTCTGGATGGTGCTTAGGGCAGAGACACTGTCTTTACCACTTCATATGGTAACAGGCCCCCATACCCTTC
This sequence comes from Hylobates moloch, assembly GCF_009828535.3. Classification (NCBI taxonomy): domain Eukaryota; kingdom Metazoa; phylum Chordata; class Mammalia; order Primates; family Hylobatidae; genus Hylobates; species Hylobates moloch. The sequence goes on from NW_026652289.1 coordinate 16,629,900, forward strand.
CTCGATAACTTCTATTTTTTTTTTTTTTTTTTTTGAGACAGAGTCTCACTCTGTCATCTAGGCTGGAGTGCAGTGGCGTGATCTCTGCTCACTGCAACCTCCACCTCCTGGGCTCAAGTGATTCTCCCACCTCAGCCTCCTGAGTAGCCAGGATTACAGGCGCACACTATCATATCTGGCTAATTTTTTTGTATTTTTAGTAGAGACGGGGTTTCGCCATGTTGGCCAGGCTGGTCTCAAACTCCTGACCTCAAATGATCTGCCCATGCCTGGCCTTCCACGGTAACTTCTACTTCAGGTTAAAAAAAAATAATAACCTGAAGGTGCATTTAATGTACATGTTTTCACCAGCTGAATTTTTTACAACAGGTAATCCTATTTCTATGATGATAAATTAATAGATTCCATTTGAAAAAAAAAAAAACTTCAAGAATTTGCACTTACACCCAAGTATGGTGAGTTATTTACTAAAATAGCCAAATAATATAGACACCGTTTTAAAATACTTTTTTTTAAAAAAAAGTTAGAAATCCAATAAATTCTGGGGTTTCTGCAACTAAACTCTTACAGTAAATGTAATATGAATTTTTTTCAAGTTACTTCTACTTAATGGAAATGCATTATATACCAAAATGCCTTGCCTGGTTCTGGAAAACAAGTGTTCCTCTCCTAACTTTGTGTGTTTTTAATTCCTGCTCTTAACTCGAAAATATCTACTAGGGGACAGTGATGCTGCTGTACTGTGGGCCAGGTCACCCTCAAGGCCACAGGCCTTTGTCCAATCGAACAGGCTTCTCTTGACGCACCATCTCCTGGCAGTGTGCTATGGCATGTTCGTGGTCATTTCAAAACTTCAGTTCCAGAGACTTTCAACTTGAGTCTTCAAAGTGGACAGGTAGATAATATGGATCTTTTGTCCTGCATACAGTGGTGTTGATGGGACTATTTTCATTGTTGCAGAATTGGTGACCAAGATCCAGAGTCAAAGGCAAAGACACATCAAGAATCTCTCATTCTGAAGAGGGCTGCCAACAGCTGGAGGCCGTATACTCCCCGAAGACTTTTTATTAGGTTAGACATAATCAGCTCTGCTGCTCCCAACTATCCCCAGGCCCCTCTCATTCCCCTACCCCATGCAAGCAGAAGATTGGGAAGAGGGGGGAGAAAAGGGGCTGCTTTTTGTGGGTCATCAGTACAGACAGCCTTGACGTTTTCCAGGAAGGAAGAGAAGAAAGGAAGGGAAGCACTCATAGCCATCGCAGGTGTCAGGAATAAGAGGATTTGTCCTGATCTGCAGTGGGATATCTGCTTATGGGCAGGGGAGACAAAAACTTAGATGACGGAGAGGGGCCAGCAATGGGAAGCAAGCCCGTCTGCTATTCAGTGTTACAAGGAAGCCTGAGTTTCCTGTGGCCCAGGGGGACACTGCAGGAGGCAGCTGAGCTTAAGCTGTCCTGTTGTACCGGAAACTAGAAGGCCACCAACATGGTGGCAGTCCCAGCAACAGGAAATGGCAGGGCGTATTACTGCTGGCAAAAGCTGGGGTGGGACTCAGAAGACTGAGTAGAGCTGATCTCTCATGTTAGAGAATTGGGCGAAAACCTAGGGAGGAGCCCTTCCCTAGCCCTGAATGGCCTATATAGAACCCACATATGTACTCCAAGAAGGAAGCAGCCTGGAATGCCCACCATCAGTGAGCACCCCCACTGGGTCTATCTCAGCCAAAGAAACAACAAGCAAGGGAAAGCTATCACCCGGCATGACAGCTTCATCCCTTTCCATCTCTCTTCCCCACTCAAAGAGAAGAGTGTCCCGAGAGAGGGGGGTAAGGAAAGAAAAAGCAGACCAAGCCTTCTCCCAACTCTAAGTCCCCATGGAGATGCATGATCAGGGCTCTGCAGAGGTGGGAGGAGATAACGGGGAATCTATTGGATCTGAAATGGATTTTTAAAACTTCATTGGCTTTTTATAAATACTCAGAAGTGGATTTAAAAATTTATGAAACTCTGTGGGTACAGAGTAGAATTTCCCCCAAAAATAAGTAAATGTTTGCAGGGCTCAAGTTGGAAAAAGTGTCCTTCTGCAGCAAAGGATGTGGCCCTGGGGTCAGGGAAGCACAATGATGAACCAGGAGCATCTAGGAAGTGACCCATGCCGAGGGTTTAAATTCCAGGACACTCTTTCCTTGGACTTCTGGAAAAGTAGAATGAAGCAGATGGGTTTACATTCTTTCTCTAGGCTGGGCACAATGGCTCACACCTGTAATCCCAGAACTTTGAGAGGCCAATGTGGGTGAATCACTTGAGGTCAGGAGTTCGAGACCAGCCTGACCAACATGGTGAAACCCCACCTCTACTGAAAATACAAAAATTAGCCGGGTGTGGTGGTGCATGCCTGTAGTCCCAGCTACTCGGGAGGCTGAGACACGAGGATCACTTGAGCCCAGGAGGTGGAGGTTGCAGCAAGCCGAGATCATGCCACTGCACTCCAGCCTGGGTGATAGAGTGAGACTCAGTCTCAGAAAAAAAAAACTTCTTTCTCTTATAGTTTCTCAAACACTGTAATAAAATTTGGTACAGCTTTAATATCAAGTTCAAAATGAGTAACAGGCTGGGTCATAAAATAAAAGAGAGAAAGGGCAACTTCCCCATGTTCAACCTCCCTCCACCCAGTCCTCACTGCTCAGACTTTGCAGAGGTGGCAACAGTGCATCAGAAGGTGGCCTGTGACCCAGGCCCCCACTAGAAGGAGAGTGAATAGGTACCTGCTTTAACTCAGTGTTATGGACTAAATGTTTATGTCCCTCCAAAAATCATATGTTGAAATCCTAACCTCCAATGCAATGGTATTTGGAGGAGGAGCCTTGATAGGTAATTGGGTCATGAAGGTGGATCCCTTATGATGGGATTAGTGACCTTATAAAGGAGTCCCCAAAGAGTTCTCTCCTTCCTTCCTTCCTCCCTTCCTTCTTCCTTCCTTCCTTCCTTCCTTCCTTCCTTCCTTCCTTCCTTTCTTTCTTTCTCTCTTTTGTTGAGACCAAGTCTCACTCTGTTGCCCAGGCTGGAGTGCAGTGGCATGATCTTGGCTCACCACAACCTCCACCTCCCGGTTCAAACAATTCTCCTGCCTCAGCCTCCCAAGTAATTGGGATTACAGGCACACACCACCAGGCCCAGCAAATTTTTTGTATTTTTTAGTAGAGACGGGGTTTAACCAAGTTGGCCAGACTGGTCTTGAACTCCTGACCTCAAGTAATCCACCAGCCTCGGCCTCCCAAAGTGCTGGGATTACAGGTGTGAGCCACCGTGCCCGGCTCTTCTCTCTTTCTGAGGATACAAGAAGACGGCAGGCTGTGACCCGGAAGAGGGTCCTCATCAGCATCCGACCATGCTCACATCCTAATCTTGGAACTATGAGAAATAAATTTCTGTAATTTCTAAGCCACACAATCTATAGTACTTTGTTATCGCAGCCCAAACTGACTCAGACCCTCAGAAAAGGCTGATGGGGAAAAACCATCCTGAAAAGTAAATAGTCAAGAGGACCTTGCAAGAGCAGACATGAGAAAACTCCCCACCCCAGTGGATTCACTAGAGACGCAGCTCTCGACTCCTCGTACCAAGACCCATAGGAATAATACACTTTACATCATACCCCTATAAACATGTACATGCGTAACTGATTAAAGTTTCATAAAGTAATATTTACTCACTATGTGCAATGCACACTGATATTTCATATTCTGTTCTGCTTTTTAAATGCTGGCCACAACCCACACAAATTGATTTCTAGACCTTAATGGTCTCTAATCAGCAGTGTAAACAACTCTCATTAGAGAGAGAGAACCCTTAAGAGGAAGGGGAAACCTTGGGTTGCAGAGGCATGAACAGCAGTGTTTCTTCTCTCTGAGATAGGCCTCCCATACCCACAGCCCCTTTTTTTTTCATCATACTGGGATCCTATATTCCTGATTGCCTACTTTCCAGGTAAGTTATCTCCTCTGGAGTTCATACCTCTCTACTGGCTTTCTTATGTAAGCACCTGATATGGTTTTGCTATGTCTCCACCCAAATCTCATCTTGAATTGTAGCTCCTATAATTCCCATGTGTTGAGGGAGGGACCCGGTGAAAGACAATTGAATCATAGAAGCGGTTTCCCCCATACTGTTCTCATGGTAGTGAATAAGTCTCACGAGATCTGATAGTTTCGTAAGGGGTTTCCCCCTTTCCTTGGCTCTCATTCTGTCTTGCCTGCTGCCATGTAAGATGTGCCTTTCACCTTCTGCCATGATCGTGACGCCTCCTCAGCCTCATGGAACTGGGAGTCCATTAAACCTCTTCTTTCTTTATAAATTACCCATTCTCAGGTATGTTTTTATCAGCAGTTTGAAAACAGACTATCCTCAATGCCTTTCTAATTCTGCCTATTGTGCATGGATTGGACTCCTCAATGCCAACTCCATTCATGAAATACTTTTCAAGCCCTTTCACACCCAGCATGTACAAATTGTCCCCAGCACCTTCTTAACAAGTATGTCTGAATAACAGAAAACTACAATAATAATGCATGTCAGAATTATATAATGTAAAGATGTGTCTTTCACTGCTACCAGCTCTATCTATACCTCTTTCTCTGTAATCCTTATAATCATCTGACACATTAGGTCACCTAGCTATTAAGTGGTGGACTTGAGCTTCGAATCCAGGTGTTCTTGGGAAACTTGCAGATCATAGAGAAGCATGAACACAAAGAATAAGTGTGGCCTTCCAGTGGTGGGGGCAAGGTATCATGAGACACAGAGCAGTGGTAGGTCTTATGCAGAGCCTCTTTAGGGTTTTACACCACTGGTAGAAGAATCTGTCTCTAGACTGAAGAGTTCAAACCAAGAGACTTCTTGCTTTCTCACAAAGACATGCTTCTGGCCATCGAGCCACTGGGCTTTTCGTCAGCCTTGAGGAATGAGAGACCTTTGTGGGGCTCTCGTTTCTAGGCGTGAGAGCAGGGGAGACGCTAAAAAGCATCTGACATTCCTGGCGTCCCATGCTCTAGACAAGAGGGGACACTCATAAGGGACTAAATACCTGTCCGAAGCCTTCAGTCACAATCCCTACTCTGTAAGTCAAATCTTGGCATCATTTCATCCCATACAACTAAGAAGAAAGATATATATCATGATAGCATATGGATTTGTTAACCATCTTCCCCCATTTTCACATTTTAAGAATTTTAGGGCCATGCGCGGTGGCTCACGCCTGTAATCCCAGGACTTTGGGAGGCTGAGGCTGGCGGATCACGAGGTCAGGAGATCGAAACCATCCTGGCCAACATGGTAAAACCCCCATCTCTACTAAAATACAAAAAAATTAGCCAGGTGTGGTGGTGTGCACTTGTAGTCCCAGCTACTTGGGAGGCTGAGACAAGGGAATTGCTTGAACCCAGGAGGCAAAGATTGCAGTGAGCCGAGATCATGCCACTGCACTCCGGCCTGGCGACAGAGCAAGATTCTGTCTCAAAAAAAAAAAAAAAAAAAAAACTAGCTCGCTAGTTTAAGGTGAGTGGAGTGGTTTCCAGGAGCAGAGCCTGATAACAACGCTAGGTCATTCATTTACAACGGACTGTAATAAACTACCTTTTTCATTCCACCAGGGGGCACCATTCACATAGACTTCAACAGCAGTGGCATCAACAGGACTACAAAGTGGTGGTGGTAAAAAACACTCGAGACCATCATGTGTATCTGAAATCAGATACGATACCTGAAAAAATAAATCAAATTAATGCTCATATGATTGCTTTGCTGTCCAGGGAATTCAAAGCAAAAGTGGAAACCGACCCTTACATCACTTCTTCCTTCTCGATGAATAGCATCAGCTACATTTTCTGCCCCATTATGTAATGTTTCTATTCTGACCATCCACCTATGATGGACATAAGTCTTTTTAGATATGTTAGTTTTAATATTAGTCAAGACTTAGTCTCAACCTTTCTCTGTTAAGTGACTTTGCAGATATCTGACGTCATCTCCATTAGTGCAGATTTTCACGTCAGATTCAGCTCTGAGTTCAGCTTAATGCAGTGGTGGTTCCCATAGTGTAGTGCCCAGGCCCCCTCATCAACATCACTTGGGAACTTGTTAGAAATGCAAATTCCTGGGTCCCAACTCAGACCCACCTACCAAGTCAGAAATCTAAGTGTGGGGCCTGCAATCTGTGTTTTTACAAGCCTAACAGGGGATACTAATGCATGCTATAGTTTGAGAACCACTGATTTAACATACAGTTTCCAACCCGGATGACACTAGAAACAACTATGGGACTTTACAAAAATACAGGTGTCCTGGCTTCCCCCAGAGCCTCTAGGGTAGTGGAAACAAATGTCACAATTAAATGGATCTGGGTTTGAATTCTGGTTTTGTCACTCACCAGCTATGTGCCTTGTGGAGGCTCCATCTTCTCATCTGTAAAGTTGTCGGACCTGCCTTGTAGGAAGGTGTAGGAGGGGAAGGTTCAGCAAACGCCTCATAGAGAGATTGACTCATAGTGAGTCTTCTTCCTTGGCCTCCACCGCAATTAGAATCTTACTCACCCAGCCTGTGAAGGTACAGTTCTCACCTTGCCCCAGAATCACCAGGTGAGAATGATTTGCTAGACCCGCTTTCTGAAGTTTCACAAATGGACAAACATTTTCACAGCCGTTACTGGGATTTTGCCATAAATCAGCAGGAACACACCCCTGAGATCTGACAAAGCTATTTCAAACTCTAGATCAATGAGGAGGGAAGTTGCTATGAAGCCGGATTTGCCAACTGAGAGCATTGTAATTGTTCAAGTTGCTCTTGGGATCTAGATCAGATTCCTGCTGACACCAGAGAAGCGAAGAATGGAAATAGTTGCCTAGAAAATCAGAAGCAGCTCCCCAAGTTACCTGCCACATACAGGTTTGTTTTTCCTTAATTATCTACGTAATTGCTTTGCTTCATCTACCTGCCTTTACCAAGAGACACCTGGCCAGAAGAGCGAGGAATTAAAGTACCTGTGGAGGCTGCCCGCCAAGTGAAGCTGCAGGCTGCCCATCCCATCGCAGTAGCTCCTTAGTTGTCAGTGGGTTGTTTCTATGAATGCCCCCTCCATCAGAAACCAATGAGGTTTTTCTAATTAATCTAAATCCCTGCTCTTGTGGAATTGGCACGGAGACAGCGGTCAAATACTAAATTGTCAGCCCAAAGTCAAATCCTTTTATTTAAAAACATAATATGCAGAATGGCTTCCTAAAATAAAAACTGGGAAAATTGTTAACATAGAGACTTCCAGGTTTTGCCAAGGGTGCAACTGTTTTCTCAAATATAGTTTTTGACAATTACGTGCAAATCAAACCAAAGTTCATCCAACCCACCCTCTGAATGAGTCTCAGTACAATGCGCATAGACAGCTATCATTAGAGTTAGTGAATATTATGGGAAAAATAAGAGGCAAAAGTTGAGATTGGAGCCGGTGAGAGTTAACAAAAACACCATTTATATAGAGAAAAATACATTTTAGAGGAGTATAAATATACTGCTTGGCATCAACATAAAAGCCCAAGTGCAAGTCAAAGAGTAACCCAAAAGGCTCATAGGTCCTCAGACTACAGAAACCCCCCTACTGATGGCAACATAAGGTCCAGCCTTCCACATGCTACTTCCTTAGTGTTTGTAGAAAAAAAAAATCCCATTGTACAAATTAGAATAGGCCAGATTATGCTACAGTAACAAATAACCCCAAAGTCTCAGTGGCTTACAATCACAAAGGTTTACTTCTTTCCCACTGTATTTAGGGTTTTCCAGAGAAACGGAACTGATAAGGGATTTAATAGAGAGAGAGGGGATGAGGCAGAGAGATAGTGATATGGTCTGGCTCTGTGTCCCCACCCAAATCCCACCTGGAACTGTAATCCCCATAATCCCCATGTGTCAAGGTCAGGACCAGGTGGAGGTAATTGGATCATGGCTGCGGTTCCCCCATGCTGTTCTTGTGATAGTGAATTCTCACGATATCTCATGGTTTTATAAGCATCTGGCATTTTCCCCAGCTTGCACTCACTCTATCCTGCCGCCCTTGTGAAGAAGGTGCCTGCTTCTCCTTTACCGTCCGCCATGATTATAAGTTTCCTGTGGCCTCCCTAGCAATACAGAACTGTCAGTCAATTAAACCACTTCCCTTTATAAATTACCTAGTCTCGGGTATTTCTTCATAGCAGTGTGAGAATGGACTAACACAGATGGATTAATTATGAGGAATTAGCTCACTTGATTATGAAGGCTAAGAAGTTTCATGCTCTGCCATCTGCAAGCTGCAGACCCAGGAAAGCTGGTGGTGTAGTTTGGTTTCAGACCCAAGGCCTGAGAACCAATGGAGCTGATGGTTTAAGTCTCAGTTTGAGGGGAGAAGGAGACTGATATCCCAGCTCAATCAGTCAGGCAGGGGTGAATTCTCCTTCCTCCACCTTTTGTTCTGTTCAGGCCCTCAGCAAATTGGCTAATACACTTCCATTCAGGGAAGGGCAATCTATCTTATGGAGTCCACTGACTCAAAGGCAAATCTCATCTGGAAACATCATCACAGAAACCCAGAAAAGCTTAGTGAAATATCTGGCCACTGCATGATCCAGTCAAGTTGACACATAAAATTAACCATCACACTCACATAACATGTTGAATGAAAGTTGGCTCTGGCTTTGACGCCCTCCCCAAACTTCACTCTAGGTTCCAGGATGATGGAGCAGCAACCAGCTGGAATATTATCAGGCCCAGGGTGAGAGAAGGGAGACACGGAGAACAGTGCTCTGGTTCCCAGAAATGATACATGTTTTTGCTGCTCCCATTTCATCGGCCACAGCAAATCGAATGGCCTCTCTTGAGTACGGCAGAGTTGAAGAGTAAACTCCTTCCATGGCAAAAGATGGAGGAAAAGTAAAATATTTGGCAAACAGAAATACAGTCTACCATACCGATGGAATTCTTATACAGTCCACACTTAACTTATTCTGGACCTCTGCTCTGAGACTTCCCCTCAGATCTCTACTGAATATCTTAGCACTTTTTCACGCAAGACAGGCTCTTGTTTTATGCAAGGAGAGTTACAGGCTCCTCCCTTAACTTCCAAAAGTACAGCAAATATCTGGATAAACATTTAAGACAATTTCCTGTAGGCTTGAGTATAATGAGGAGAATTATAATGGAGAAGAAGAAAAACACAGTGCTGGATATGAACTATCACTGCTCCTGGAGTTCTGTCCATCAGCCATGCCTCTCCACTGGCTTCCTCTCTACGTGGCCTCCCCTAGTCCATCAATTACCATGAGCCACCAGTCCCCAGGGTACCTTCTCCAAGCCCCCTTATCCTCACTGCAAGAAGGGCGTTATCCACCACATCCTCACCCACAGGCAACAGCATCATATTCCTACAAAGATGCAATTCTGCACATGACAAATTCAGCCTTTGATAATTTTATTCAGAAATTTTTAGGATGTCTGGCTGAAGCTTCTTGAGTCTAGAATAGAATTTTGGCTTTGCATAAATAAAGGTCCCAGTGAATAATAATTTTAATCAAAGATGATGCATGTCTCCTAGCTGAACAAGAGAAAATTACAGGTAGATTTGAAATTTTTTTTTCTACTGCGCACAAAAAGAAAATGGTTGTGCTGCACCCAAAAAGAAAATTATATACATAGTCTGGATGTCCCTGTAATTTTGCATTTTGTTTTACTTTTTCACGTACTGCGTCATAAATGGATTTTGAAATTTTACATAATTTTCTTAATTAACATAGTTAAAGACTACATAATATTCATCCTGATAAACTAACATAATTTGTTAACACATTCTCTTAATTTAGACATGTCCCTTTAATTTATTATTATGACAGTTGTGATAAATTGTGTCATGTATATGAACATTTGCTTCTGTTAGATTATTTTATTGAGGTAAATTCCTAGGGATAAAATTCATGGGTTAAAAGTATGGACGCTATTGCTTTGTGCCAACTGTTTTATATCTTTCCTAATTTACACTAATTATGTGTAATTTTTACTGCAAATTCAGTAACACTTTTATTTGAAACTTATGTGGTTCAGTTTAACTTAATAAACTAATAACCTGTGAAATATAGGTGATAATGTTTATCTCCAATATGAAAGATTTTATCCCCCTAAAAATCAACCTAAAAAGCTTTGCATTGGGATAGGGACAGCAACTTTTGATATAAAAACCCTCTGATCTAGAAAAAATAGTATAGATGGGTCATAACCCTTTGGTTGCAAGTACCAGAAATGCAGTTTATACTAATTAATGCAAGAAAGAAGAGTTTGGAGGGATTGTGGAGTAGCCTACCTCATAGTTTAAAAAAAAAAAAAAAAAATGATGATTAACCAAACCAAACCTCCCAAGTGCAGCAATCTAAGCACAGCCAAAGATGTTATTAATAACTAGAAAATGATCGGGACCCTCTCCCACCCTGTCTTCCATTGCATCTCTCTAGATCTTAACTTTGTCTTCTCCTACCAGAGACAGACGTCTGCATGTGGGGCTCAATCCTGGCAGCTCCATGCCCAGAGAAGAAAGGGGCTATGGTATTGAAAGACTACTCCAGTTCTTCACCCTTCCATGTATCCACACCCTTGGCATGGCCTCCTAGCGGGTGGTGTATGCCTGTGCCTTGAGTTTGTGCTTGTTCGTTTGACTTACTTTGGCCAATGGCATAAGAGTATAAGTCATAATATGACCCTTCACAGCCTAGGTCTATGTGACCTTGCAGGTTCTCACTTGCTCTCTTGTGGAATATTCCCCAACTAGTCTGCTAAAAGGTTAAAGACTGACTTAATCTGTTTTGACGTTGCTACAAAAAAAAAAAAAAAAAATGCCTGTGGCTGGGCAGTTTATAAAGAAAAAAAGTTTATTTGGGTCACAGTTCTGCAATTGTACAGGCATGGCACTGGTATCTATCTGATTTTGGTGAGGGCTTCAGGCTGCTTCCACTCATGGTGGAAGGTGAAGGGGAGCCAGGTGGTGAGAGACGAAGCAAGAGACAGAAAGAGGAGGAGGTGCCAAGCTCTTTTCAAAACCCAGCTCTCATGAGAACTCACTCATCCCCACAAGAATGGCACCAAGCCATTTATGAGGGATCCTCCCTCAGGACCCAAACACCTCCCACCAGGCCCTGCCTCCAACATTGAGAATCAAATTTCAACATGATACTTGGAGGGCTCAAATATCCAAACTATAGCAAAGACATAGGCAACAGATGCGCAAACATGCAGTGTGGACTAGAGACATCCTTAAATCAAACCACCCACTGCCAACCTGAAGACACAGGAGCAGGCCCGCTGAGATCAGTGGAGCCCACTCATCAGACCTGAAGAGATGTGAAGTAAATAAATGCTCACTGTTTTAAGTGACTCTGATTTTATGGTTCTTTGTTATGCAGCAGTAGCTGACTAATACAGGGGGCACCTCTCTTCTAGCTCTAGTTTGAAAAGTCTCAGGAAAGAATACTGTGGCCCAGTTTGTAACAAAGGCCCATATCTGTTCCCTAGCTGTCAGATAGCTAAAAAACGGAAATGGTGCCTGCTGGATGTCAGAAAAAAATAATAGCTTTCTAATCTGCAATACACTGTGGCTTTAAGAGCCAAATTTAAAATACTCCACACATCCATCTTTTTGAACTAAATAAAAAGTGATTTAGTTAATACAGTAAATAATAATAAAATGACATGTAATTTAAATCTATAGGTGGTAAGAGAGTGAAAAGAAAGAAGACACAGGAAAAGAACAAATGAAAAGCGGTATTTGCCAAAACTCTGAGAAGCAGCAATATTTCTTTAGACTAAAAAATATTTAAAAGCATACTTTCTAATAAACATATTTTAACATTTATCCAAGTAAGAAAACAATAGGATTTTTGGAAATATCATTTTACCCCAACTGAGAAAAACACCAACTGTTTTCCCAGGAAGTAACGAGTATTGTCTCTCAACTCACAGGTATAAATGTTGCATTCAGTGTCTTTTTATTGCCATCTGGTTACCAGCATCAGCTTCCAGGCAAAGGATTAGAATAAACTACGATTTAGTGCCAAATGCAGAGGGCTCAGGCAAACTGAGCCAGTGGAAGATATAGAAGGAAATGAGCTAGAAAAGTGAGGCAGAGGAGGAAAAAAAAAGAAAAAAAAAAAACAGTAGGCTCAGAACAAGGATTTAAAAATCACAGCCAGAGAGAGTACAAACAGGAGAGTGTCACCTCTATTCTGGTTCCAAGGGTCCTGAAACAAACCCGGGAGTAATCATTAGCTAGCAACACAGAACACAACAGGGCAGAGAGCCCTGGCATATCCGACAGCAGCTTCCAATGTTTGCTCCACAGGAATCGATACAAAATCAGTGCAGAAAACAACGAGAAGAGGATCCATGGGACTGAAGTTTGCAGGAGGGAAGGAGACGCCAGCTCCTGACTTGGGAAGGAGCACAACAGAAAAACCCACGCACCAAAGAGAGGCAGGCAGAAAGAGGCTAGGCCTGGCCTCCTTGGGAAGGACATTCTAGGGATTGATCTCTTTCAGCTACAAAGTAGCCAAAAACTATTTTTTTTTTTAAGAGACAGGGTCTCACTCTGTCACCCAAGCTGGACTGCAGTGGTGCAATCATAGTTGACTGCAGCCTTCAACTCCTAGGCTCAAGCAACCCTCCTGCCTCAGCCTCCTAAAGTGCTAGGATTATAGGTACGAGCCACCGTGCCCAGCCTATTTCCAAATTTCATTATTTGGCAAGGATTGTTCTATTGATATACTGTCCCAGTGGCTTCTCCTTGGTCCCAGAATGAACTGAAAACAGCCTGCAGATGATGAAGTACTTGAGAGAAACAGCTGGGATGTGGCTAGAACAAAGTTAAGACTGAAATTTAGGGGACCTTTAGGATTCTGCTGCTAAAGACTTTAGAAATGATGTTTTATCTTTGTAACTAGGGGCATATGTTGATCCAACTTTTGATATTTGCAGTAGGAAACTGGGTTAAGCATTTATAACATCTATACAGTAGTGTTCTCCCTTGCTATGAATTAATACAAACAATGGGGGCAATGTTATTATACTTATGACAAGTTTCAATTTACAAATAGGTAGTACATCAGAAGTAGTTTTTAGGTAGGCTGAACTCAAAAGAACGTATTAGTTTAGAAATAAAGATATGCATAGTAGATTAAGTTTTCAGGCTAGACCACAAACCTCTAGTTAAAAGCCATACAGTGGTAGAAATAGTTTAGGTTTTTAATGCCAACTGGTATACATTTTTAGCATTGGACAATCACAAATAGACTTAAGAACATTGCTGTGAGTTAGCTGAGAATGCTAAAGATCATTTGGCCTGGTTTTCATTAGAAAATGTAATTCAAATTGCTGTGGCAATGGTTGTGGATGCTTGAAAAAGTTTTGTTTTTGTTTTTGATAGTTGTTGCACTATCGACCAGAAACACATCTCTATCTCCCCCTTTCTTTACTTCCATCTCCACCGTAGCATTTAGAATTCTTCGGGTAGCAAGGGACAGAAAATCCAACTCAAACCAACTCTATAAAGCAAATACATGGGCTCATGTAACAAACTGCACAGGTGCTTCAGGCAAGGCTTGATCCAGAGGCATAAGCAGAAGCCCAGGCTCTCTCAGATCTCTGTTCTCTTATTCCTCAAGCTCACCTAGTGACTTCTCAAAAGGTACCGGCACTTCTCTCATGAGCACAGCTGCCAGCATTATATGTTTATATCACACTCAGAATGCTGTCTATCAGCAGGTCCCTGGAGAAGGCAAGAGTTGTTTTTTTTTTTTTTTTCTCAGTAATCCTGGACAATCTCTCCCCACAGCTTTAAGGGATTTTAGTACCCATTCTGTACCTACGACTATGGTCAGAGAGATGGGATTGCCTGAATGATTTAATTGTACAGGACTGGGGCTATCAGATATGACTGTGCGGGTTGTGCACTGCACAACTTCAAGTTCACTATACACGTTTATGACAATGCAGGTGGGTAGTGGTCCGTTCTCATGCTGCTATGAAGGAATACTCGAGATTGGGTAATTTATAAAGAAAGGAGATTTAATCGACTTACAGTTCTGCATGGCTAGGGAGGCCTCGGTAAACTTACAATCATGGTGGAAGGCACCTCTTCTCAGGGCAGCAGGAGAGAGAATGAGTGCCAGCAGGGGACATGCCAGACGCTTATAAAACAATCAGATCTCCTGAGAACTCACTCACTATCACGAGAACAGCGTGAGGGAAACAGCCAGCCTGATTCAATTATCTCCCACCGGGTCCCTCCCATGACACGTGGGGATTATGGGAGTACAATTCAAGATGAGATTTGGGTGGGGACACAAAGCCAAACAATATCAAAATGATACCCCTTGGAATTATCTGATGCAGTGACCCTATTGGGGACCCACTTCTAGAGATGGGAGTGGGATCCGTATGACCTTAACACGTGGTTTGTGAGTTAGGGAGGCCGTTCTGCGCTGGGTGGAGAGGATATAAAACATGCTTGGGAGGCAGCCAGTAGAAGCCCACTACTGACAGATGGCAAGAAATTGTCAGGGCCTATGCCCTTTCACACATTCCCTACCATGAAGTAGGAACCCTAGATAATTACAGAGAGAAGAAACCAAAGTAACTTAGAAAATGCTTCATTCCACCTTTGAGTCCTAACATGTGAAAGTAAAACACACAAAATACTTATTCTCATCCATGTCATTATTTATGGGTTTCAAAGCATTTTCTGAGTCAGCCCTTCACCTACACAACAGTAGCTCCAGGGGACAGCTGGTGGATAATATTATCCCCACTGGAGACGTGAAGCAAGTCAGGCATCTCCCTGCTCAGGTGGAACCCATCTCCCGCTTACTACAACAGAAACTCCCTGCTTACCTCTGTGCTATGAGAGGGAGATCCTATGGAAAACAATGAGAGACGGCAGGAAAGTTGAGTGACAGAGAGGCCAGAAGAGAAAGCACAGAAGGAAGAGAAGAGGAGATTCAAGGCAAGGAGAGGAAAGCTTTGGAACAATGGCAGCCACCAACCAAAGGTTCTGTAGTGGTTGGCTAGGGCTGCCGTAACAATGCACCACAGGCCAGGTGCCTTAAACAACAGAAATGTATTCTCTCACAGTTCTGGAGGCTGGATGTCCAAAATCAAGACGTCATCAGGGTTGGTTCCTTCTGAGGCTGTGAGGGAGCCTCTGTTCCATGGCTCCCTCCTAGCTTCTGGGGATGAAGGTGATCTTTGATGGTCCTTGGCTTGGAGATGCATCACCCAGTCTCTGCCTTCCTCTTCACATGGAGTTCTCCCTGTGTGTGAGCCTGCCTCCAGGTCTCCGCATTTTAGAAGGACATCAGTCATACTGGATTAGGATCCACCCTAAAGGTCCACCCTAAAATGACCTCATTTTTATTTGGTAACAACCCTATCTCCAAATAAGGTCACATTCTGAGGTAGTGGGGGTTAGGATTCTAACACATGAATTTGGGGGGCACACAATTCCCCTCATGACAGGCACTAAGTCTTTAGAGCCGAGCGGAACATGATGTGGCCAACTAGCCACGTGGCTACTGAGCACTTAAAATCTGGCTAATCTAAATCGAAATGAGCTGTGAGTGTAAAATACACACCAGATTAAAAAAATGAATGTGCAATATTGCGATAATTTTTATATAGATTACCTGCTAAAATAATATTTTGGGTATATCTGGTTAAATAAAATATAGTACAGTATTCAAATTAATTTCACCTCTTTTTTTACTGTTTAAAATGTGGTTTCTAGAAAATTTAAAACTTCACATGCAACTTGCATTTGGCTCACTTTATATTTCTACTGGATGACACGGATCTAGAAACAGAAATTCAGAGTCTTTGACACCTGGTCATTTTGTGAAAAGAGTTTCTGAAATTTCTACATTGTTCTCTGACAAGGATGGTAAAATTAAGCATTCAGTTCACTGAATTGAAGTGACATACAGTATATGGTAAATATCAAACTTTATATCTGTGTAACCAACTCTAAATTTTAAGTAAGTTCTCATAGAACCTAAGTGGCAGATATATTTGATCAATAAGGATCACACTTCATTTTTATTACTAAGAACTCAATCTGGAACAGGCCACCCAATATCATCTTTTAAGAGTGGCTTTTGTTTAACGCAATCACCTTTTCATTTACCTTGTATGAGAAAAACAAGGCTCCGTATCAAGCGTGACTTTATTAATAATTACATCGGAATGGCACGGGTCCTTATTAAAGACGGTATACAAGTGAGATTTTGCATACGCTTCGTGCAGATAAATCATGAGCTCCATAGTGAAGTTATGTAAACGGAGATGCGTTTTTGCTTTTATGAAATACACTGGGTTATAAATACTCTGACCTTGTTTATGGAGGAAGCTGGTTTGTTCACTTAATGAAGACATTAATTTGCCATTCAGTTTGGACTGATTACTCATTAGCTGCTCTCTCCTGACCAACAGCTCTGACTTACAAACCCAGGCTGTTGATCAGATCGTAGGTAGTGGTGTGCTGCCATCTATAGCTGGAACGAGAAAAAGATCAAAGTGCAGCAAGGTCTGCAAAGCCACAACTACTAAAAAGTTACAGTGTCAAAACATTAACAATTTTTTTTTAAAGCTAGACAAAAAAAATACACTTCAAGGTCTACAACTACGGCTCTTTCCCCTTGTTAAAATCATTGTAAGGTATTGATTGATTTGCAAGCAAAACAAAACCTAGATAAAGCAAGCTGTATAATATCCCAGCTGCAAAGCCTTAACCCAATTATTGTTGGTGGAGCAGGTGCAAAAACACCTGCAATACTGATAACTCAAATGGCACAAGACCTACTGTAATCATTTTCCAAGTCAGCTACTGCTTGCCTTTGCCCAGAATTCATGTCAGGATTTCTTTTTCCACTCTTCAGTCTTTTTCCTACTCCAGGATGCCCCCATCAGCAACATTCAACAAACATTTTTGGAGACCCTACTATGTTCCAGCCATTGCCCTGCTTGAGATGCAGCACAGACCAAACGCATCTCCCGGCCTTGCGATGCTTACATTCTAGTGGAGCGAGACAGACATTAAACACTAGACTAAGTAAATGAGCTCATTCTATACTATGTGGGGAGGCGGCAGGCATTACAAAGAGAGAAAACTAGAGGGCAGGATATGGGGATGGGGATGGGGTTTGGAGGTAGAATGGTAGGAAGGAGGAAGTATGCAGTTTTTTTTTTTTTTTTTTGAAACAGGGTCTTGCTCTGTTGCCCCAGGCTGGAGTGCAGTGGTGCCATCTCAGCTCACTGCAACCTCCAACTCGTGGGTTCAAGTGATTCTCCTGTCTCAGCCTCCCGAGTAGCTGGGATTACAGGTGTGTGACACCACACCCGGGTAATTTTTGTATTTTTAGTAGAGACAGGGTTTCGCCATGTTGGCCAGGCTGGTCTTGAACTCCTGACCTCAGGTGATCCACCCACCTCGGCCTCCCAAAGTGCTGGGATTACAGGCGTGAGCCACTGCGCCTGGCCAGATGCAGTCTTAATGAGGGCAGTCAGGGGAGCCTCACTGACAAGATGACAATGGGGCAAACATGACATTCCCAGGAGTTCCCAGGAGAGGATAGGGGCCTGGGAATGAGGCCAGAGGGTTGGGGAGGGAGTTCACTGTGGAAGGCCTCTGAGGCCGCCAACAAGATAGCAGCTTCTAGCTGAGTAAAATATCACTTCTTGCTTTTAGATATCTGCCTGATGGACAGCTAAGTTTTGTGAACCCAAA
This sequence comes from Hylobates moloch, assembly GCF_009828535.3. NCBI lineage: Eukaryota > Metazoa > Chordata > Mammalia > Primates > Hylobatidae > Hylobates > Hylobates moloch. The sequence goes on from NW_026652289.1 coordinate 16,647,729, forward strand.
GTATTTGAGACAGGTCTCAATTAATTTAGAAAGTTTATCTGCCAAGGCTAAGGACATGCCTGTGACAGCGTCAGGAAGTCTTGGGTACATGATGATATGTACGCAAGTGGTCAGGGCACAGCTTGGTTTTATACATTTTAGCTTGATTTTATACATTGATGAGACCTCAATCAATATGCATAAGATGTACATTGGTTTGGTCCAGAAAGATGGGACAACTCAAAGTTAGGGCTTCCAGGTCAGAGGTAGATAAGGGACAAAAGGTTTCATTCTTTGGGGTCTTCGATCAGCCTTTCACTGAATACATGTGACGTGGGATGGATAGAGGAATAGTCACTGATGCCTTAGTCTGACTCAGTGAATCTGCATTTTTACGTAAACAATAGGTCAGAGGAAGCAATGAGAAATGCATTTGTCACAGGTGAGCAGAGCAATGATGGAGAGTTCTGTCTGTCCTCTGTCCTGGGCCTGTAAAGATAAGGTATCAATTAATATGGCCAGGATGAAGTTCAACAGAACTGTTTTAGGGTAAAGATCTTGAGGCTCACAAGGAATTTCCTTGTGGGCAAATTGTGAGGGAGGTATGCAGCTTTTTAATTTTATTTTTTTCTTTGTAGTTATTTTATTTAGGAATAAAATGGGAGGCAGGTTTGTCTGATGCAGTTCCCAGCTTGACTTTTCCCTTTGGCTTAGTGATTCTGGAGTCTTGAGATTTATTTTCCTTTCACGGTTTTTCCCATTTCTTTCTTTGCTTAAAATCACGTTTGATAGTTTTACGATCGTGTTGGTGGTTATTGTGTCAAGATTCATGAGCACTCGCATAAGCAAATTTTAATAAATAACAACTGTTCACTCCAGATGGACTTTGATTTTTTTTATTCACAGAGAGATTTCGATATACCTGGTTATAATCATACTGGATACGTAAATCACTTGCTTTCATGTTTAGCATCTGTCATGAGTATTTTTCATTTTATTCCATGTTTACCATAAACATTTTGTTAGCTAAAAACTCATAAAGGGACAATCATTGTGTCAAACGTTTGATTTTACTGTGAGGATTAAGTGAAAAAATTATAAAAAGAGCCGAGTACAGTGTCAAATCTTAGTTTGAGTAGAGATACAATACAGTGCTTTGCTTTTTTCCATTTCTAAAAGTTTATTCAAAATTACTTACTAAAATGCTATGATGGACATCTTGATATAAGAAGAAATTATTATTATTATTATTATTATTATTATGGATTAATAATAGTCCTGAAATTTAAGATTATTGTTTTTCAGGATGGATTCCTTGGCATACAATTACTGGGTCAAATGTTATGGCTAGTTTAAAATGTTTTAAATAAAATATCAAATTGCTTCCCCAAAGCGTAAAAGCTATTTTAAATACTACTCCCCTTGTGTTAGAATGCCAGTTTCATTCCCCCTCGTTTTTTGTTTTCTAATTTGATATATTTTTTACTTCTTTCTATTTAGCACTTTTTACTTTCTTTCTTTTTTTTTTTTTTTTTCTGAGACAGAGTCTCACTCTGTCACCCAGGCTGGAGTGCAGTGGTGAGATCTCAGCTTACTGACCTCTGCCTCCTGAGGTCAAGCAATCCTCCTGCCTCAGCCTCCCCAGTAGCTGGGATTACAGGCGCCCTCCACCACACCCGGCTAATTTTCGGATTTTTAGTAGAGATGGGGTTTCACCATGTTGGCCAGGCTGGTCTTGAACTCCTGATCTCGTGATCCACTTGCCTCAGCCTCCCAAAGTGCTGGGATTACAGGCATGAGCCATGACACCTGGCCCACTTTTTTATTTCTAATGAGAAATAATGATAAAAATCTTCAAGAGCATGTTTAACCCACACAGGTTGCCTCCAAAGTCCCTGAGTTCCTGGTTACTGAGTGCTCCTGTTTTCTCTTTTGTCCTCTGCAGGCCCATGTCTGTTGCTCCTTTGTCTTGCTGTAGTTTGGTGTTCTTTTTATTGGATATTGTCAAATGTGTAAAGATTAAAGATATTAGCCCTGTAGCTGTTGTTTGGATGACTCTTAAATCTTGAGGCCAAATTAGTTTTCACTTTTACGCTGAATTACTAACATCAAATGTGCCCTTCCTGCCCCACCCATGAAGGAAAGGGCAGAGGAAGTGACAACCCCAGGGGCCCTCCCTCTCCCCTGTGTCCAGGGAAGAGCATCCCCACTTCCCAGTCACTCCAGGAGGGAAGTACAAGGAAAGGGCAGAAGAAGTGAGGGGTGGACACCAGAGCACAGGGACTAACTCTCAGGGCATGTGGGGACTAGGTGAGTGGGAGCAGCGGATCACACTGACTCCACTAGATCCAGTAGGAGTAGCCAAAGCTGGAGCTATTATCTACATGAATATGGGGAACGAGTTATCCATTTGTTGTGCCCTACTTGAGGAGGGAATCGACCCTGAAGTCAGGGCATTGGAAGGAACAAACTCAAGCTCCAGCCTTAAGCCTTCCCACAGGATGAAACTTTTCTTTATGCATCACAGAGAGAGCAGGGATGGCTCTCGGAGTCCTTACTCAGACTCATGGGGCAACCCCACACACCCAGTGGCATACCTAAGCAAGGAAATTGATGAGTAGCGAAAGGCTGGCCTCACTGTTTGCGGGTAGTTGTGGCGGTGTCCGTCTTAGTGTCAGAGGCTGTCAAAATAATACAAGGAAAGGATCTCACTGTCTGGACTACTCATGATGTAAATGGCATACTAGGTGCCAAAGGAAGTTTATGGCTATCAGACAACCACCTACTCAGATACCAGGCACTGTTCATTGAGGGACTGGTGCTTCAAATACGTACATGCGTGGCCCTCAACCCTGCCACTTTTCTCCCAGAGGATGGGGAACCAATCGAGCATGACTGCCAACAAATTATAGTCCAGTCTTTATGCCGCCTGACATGATCTCTTTAGAAGTCCCCGTAGCTAATCCTGACCTTAACCTATATACCAATGGAAGTTCATTTGTGGAGAATGGAATACGAAGGGCAGGTTATGCCATAGTAACAATACTTGAAAGTAAGCCTCTTCCCCCAGGGACCAGCGCCCCGTTAGCAGAACTAGTGACACTGACCCGAGCCTTAGAACTGGGAAAGGGAAGAAGAATAAATGTGTATACAGATAGCAAGTATGCTTATCTAATCCTACATGTCCATGCTGCAATATGGAAAGAGAGTTACTAACCTCTGGGGGAACCCCCATTAAATATCACAAACAAACCATGGAGTTATTGCATGCAGTGCAAAAACCCAAGGAGGTGGCAGTCTTACACTGCCAAAGCCATCAAAAGGGGAAGGAGAGGGGAAAACAGCAGCATAAGCAGCTGGCAGAGGCAACAGAAAGGAAAGAGAGAAAGAAAGAGACAAAGAAGAAGTCAAAGAGGGAGAAAGACAGAGACAGAAGTAGTAAAGGAAAAACAGTGTACCCTATTCCATTAAAAGCCAGGGTAAATTTAAAACCTATAATTGATAATTGAAGGTCTTCTCTGTAACCCTATAACACTCCAATATCACCTTGTTGTCAGTGTAAACAAGGGCGTAGCCCAAAAGCACTGAAGCCACTGACAACCCATAGCCTTCCTATCAAAAATCCTTAACCCAGCAGGTTTCCTAACAGGGGATCTAAATCTTAATTAATTACCATACAAAGGTCTGACCAGATCTAGGAGGAACTCCCTTCAGGACAGGATGATAGATGGTTCCTCCCCAACGACTAAGGAAAAAAGACACAATGGGTATTCAGTAAGTGATAAGGAAACTCTTGTAGAAGCAGTTAAGAAAATTGCCTAATAATTGGTCTGTTCAAACATGCAGCTGTTTGCACTCAGCCAAACCTTAAAGTACTTACAGAATCAGGAAGGAGCCATCTATACCAATTCTAAGTTAATATGGACTGAATGAGGTTTTATTAATAGCAAAGAAAAATTAAAATCCCAAACTTACAAGGTTTTCAACAAAAGTTTGCTAAAAGTTAACAGTGTAACATGTATTATACTAACTTCTAATCTTATGGAAATCAGACCCTATCTGTGCCCCTCAAAGCTTAAGTCATTCAGCACAGAGCCATACAACTAATACCCCTACTTATAGGGTTAGGAATGGCTACTGCTACAGGAACCAGAATAGCCAGTTTATCTGCTTCATTATCCTACTACCACACACTCTCAAAGGATTTCTCAGATAGTTTGCAAGAAATAACGAAATCTATCCTTACTCTACAATCCCAAATAGACTCTTTGGGAGCAGTGACTCTCCAAAACCGCCAAGGCCTAGACCTCCTCACTGCTGAAAAGGAGGACTCTGCATCTTCTTGGGGGAAGAGTGTTGTTTTTACACTAACCAGTCAGGGATAGTAAGAGATGCTGCCTGGCATTTACAGGAAAAGGCTTCTGAAATCAGACAACGCCTTTCAAAACTCTTATACCAACCTCTGGAGTTGGGCAACATGGCTTCTCCCCTTTCTAGGTCCTGTGGCAGCCATCTTGCTATTACTCGCCTTCGGACCCTTATTTTTAACCTCCTTGTCAAATCTGTTTCCTCTAGAATCGAGGCCATCAAGCTACAGATGGTCTTACAAATGGAACCCCAAATGAGCTCAACTAACAACTTCTACCGAGGACCCCTGGACTGACCCGCTGGCCCTTTCACTGGCCTAGAGAGTTCCCCTCTGGAGGACACTGCAACTGCAAGGACCCTTCTTTGCCCCTATCCAGCAGGAAGTAGCTAGAGCAGTCATCGCCCAATTCCCAACAGCAGTTGGGGTGTCCTGTTTAGAGGGGGGATTGAGAGGTGAAGCCAGCTGGGCTTCTGGGTTGGGTGGGGACTTGGAAACTTTCTGTCTAGCTAAAGGATTGTAAACACATCAATCAGCACTCTGTGTCTAGCTAAAGGTTTGTAAACGCACCAATCATCACTGTAAAAACGCACAAATCAGCACTCTGTGTCTAGCTAAAGGTTTGTAAACGCACCAATCAGCACTCTGTAAAAACGCACCAATCAGCGCTCTGTGTCTAGCTAAGTGTTTGTAAATGCACCAATCAGCACTCTGTAAAAATGCACCAATCAGCACTCTGTGTCTAGCTAAGGGTTTGTAGGTTTGTAAACGCACCAAACAGTACTCTAAAAACGGACCAGTCAGCGCTCTGTGTCTAGCTAAAGGTTTGTAAACGCACCAATCAGCACTCTGTAAAAACAGACCAATCAGCACTCTGTAAAATGGACCAATCAGTGCTCTGTAAAATGGACCACTCAGCAGGATGTGGCAGGTCCAAATAAGGGAATAAAAGCTGGCCACCCCAGCCAGCAGGAGCAACCCGCTCCGGTCCCCTTCCACGCTGTAGAAGCTTTGTTCTTTCACTCTTCACAATAAATCTTGCTGCTGCAAGATCTTGCTTGCTTCTGATCTTCCTTCTCCTCTAGTGTTCCTTATCTCCGTTGTGGGTTCTTCTTTCCCAATCATCAGTATTCCTTTGGGGTCTGTCCTGGGCTATCTCCTCTGTTCACCACACGCACTCTTTTCAGGCAAGCTTTTCCTCTCACGTAGCTTCAAAAGTGGACCATATGCCAAAGGCATAAATGTAAAGCTTTGGCCCAAATCTTCCTCCTGAGCAGAAGTCTTACATGTCAACCACCACATGGGCGCCACACAGCATGCCTTGCCTGCAGTACACTCATCACTGAATTTAACACCTGGTTCCACAAACCTGCTCTGACCTCGTGTTCACCACCACATTGAACAGAAACATCTTCCACTCTGTTGTTCAAGAAAGGAAGCTGGGGATCGTCTGTGGTTCTATCCTTTTTACCAGCTCTTTTTCTACCTCAGGTCAGTCATCTCTGCCATGTTTAATGAATCTGGCCACTGTTCTGATTTCCCACAAACACATCCCTGGTCCAGCCCACCTAACTTCTTGTCTGACTATAGCCGTGGCTTCTTACTGGTATCTCCCATTCCACTCTTCCCACTCCACAATCCACTCTCCTCACTGCAGCCAAAACAAACTGTGAAACACAGGACTGATCATATCACACCTTTCAAAAGTTTCCCATTGTCCTTAAGATAAATGTCAAACTTCATCATATACCTGAGAAGGTCTGGACTCTTCTCACCCCTCTCCAGACTCACCACATGTCACTCCTCCAACCTGGAGCCCTCATTATCCCTGGCCACATATACATAGCATGCAACCACACCAAACATCTTTCAGCTCTACAAATAAACCATGAGAGGCCCTCTCTCATCCCTCAGGCTTTGCATATGCAATTGCCTTGGCTCAAAACATGCTTCCTCTTCACCCAGCTTCCCGCTTATCTTTTAGAGCTCCACTGGTTGACCATGAGCAATCCCTCAGCTTCTGTACCTGAGGGTAAATCTCAGATTTTCTCTTTCAAAGCAGCCTCCCTCCCTGGCAGAAGCCCTGTTGAATAGGATCCCCTTGGAAATGACCTCAGATGAACAGTCCTCATTTAGGTTCCACATCTGGTGGCTGAAGTCCTATAACTTTTATCCCCACCAGTGCCAATTCGACTTCTTCCCAAATGCCACTCTATTCTGCTGCCACAGAAGTTTCACCCATCTACTCAAGCAATATTTTTTATGCATAAGATGCCAGTCCTTTGTGTCTCCCAAACTCTAGGTGACTCATGTCAAGGCTTTTTTAGTGGGCATCTCATAGCCCCCCTAAGATTAAGAAGGTTAGAGTCCCAGCACTACCACATTTTCTAACAAAATTCTCTATCTTCTCCAAAAAACCCTTCTTAGTCTTTTCAACCACCTCTGTAGGCTGGAGGTGGGTGGTCAGCTAAGAATTCCAAAAACGCTTCTTGGCCAGTTCCTTCTCAAATGCTGCAAAGGAGATGGAGGTGAATTTTGGCAAGTTAGAGGAACAGAGAGGGGACTTCTGACAAAAAGGTACTAAGAAAAGAAGGGGGTGACACGTGGCATGTGGCTAGTGGGTACTGAATTGGATGGTACCATGCTATATAAGACGATGAAAGCTTATTGCATGCTAGCTGTGTCATGGGGCCTTCTGGTAGACACTCTTCCATACATTGTTTCATTTGATTCTTATTACAACCATACAAGATTGGTTATTTCCTCTATTTTTTACTTACAACTTAGCCAAAAATAATTTGCAATGTGTAACCACTAAAACTCACTTCACCTCCTTCAGTTCTTACATCTTCTCAGTGAGGCCTTCCATTGCCATTTCTTAAAAAACTGTAACCAGCCATGCATGGTGGCTCATGCCTGTAATTCCAACACTTTGGGAGGCCAAGGCAGGCAGATCACGAGGTCAGGAGTTCAAGACCAGCCTGGCAAACATAGTGAAACCCCATCTCTACTAAAAATACAAAAATTAGGCTGGACGCAGTGGCTCACGCCTGCAATCTCAGCACTTTGGGAGGCTGAGGTGGGTGGATCACCTGAGGTCAGGAGTTCAAGACTGGCCTGGCCAATATGGTGAAACCCCATCTCTACTAAGAAATACAAAAATTAGCCAGGCATGGTGGTGGGCACCTGTAGTCCCAGCTTCTGGGAGGCTGAGACAGGAGAACTGCTTGAACCTGGAAGGTGGAGGCTGCAGTGAGTTGAGATCACGCCACTGCATTCCAGCCTGGGCAACAGAGCAAAACTCCATCTCAAAAAAAAAAAAAAAAAGAAAGAAAGAAAGAAAAGAAACAACAACAACAAAAACAAATATTAGCCAAGTGTGGTGGCACGCACCTGTAGTCCCAGCTACTTGGGAAGCTGAGGCAGGAGAATCACTTGAACCTGGCAGGCAGAGGTTGCAATGAGCTGAGACTCCAGCCCGGGCAACAGAGCAAATTAAAGAGGGCATTCAATGCAGTGAATTGATTTGAATTTTCACGAGGTGTGAGTAGAAGTTTGAGTCAGTCTTACTTTGATCTCAAGGACCAGAAGTCCCAACATCAAAGACATACATATAAGGAAATTCTACCTGAGAGACATTAATTTTCCTTTGGCTATGCTGTGGCTAAGCATCAAAACCAGGCTTCAAAACTAGGTCTGGGCCAGGAGTGGTGGCTCACGCCTGTAATCCCAGCACTTTGGGAGGCCGAGGTGGGCGGATCACTTGAGGTCAGGAGTTCAAGACCAGCCTGGCCAACATGTGAAACCCCGTCTCTACCAAAAATACAAAAATTAGCCAGGTGGGGTGGTGCACGCCTATAATCCTAGCTACTTGGGAGGCTGAGGCAGGAGAATGGCTTGACCCCAGGAGGCAGAGGTTGCTGTGAGTTCTGATCGCGTCACTGCACTCCAGCCTGGGCAACAAAGTGAGACTCCATCTCAAAAAAAAAAAAAAAAAAAGAAAACTAGGTCTGTCTCACTGCAGGTTTATGTTCTTTCTATTCCTCCCCATAGTTGCTGTACTTTCTGAAGGGGCTTGGATTTGTAACTGAGTCATTGCTTAAATTTGTGCAATTCTTTTAGTCCTTAAGTGCATACTTCATACTCACCCTACTTTAAGTATGCTGGCAGCTGTCTGCTCTCCCAGGCCCTAGTAAACACAAGTTCAGGCTATTAAGTGCTTTTACTAGCCAAATTCTCCTACCTTATCTTAGCAGCTACGTGCTCTACTCCTCATTCCTGTTTAAACTTCATCCTTGATTCCACATTAAGCTTCCCTCCCAGATGTTATGTTTAGCTGAAACAGAGCTGTCTCAGCAGGTATCCAAAGTTCTCAGAATGGTATGGAACACTTCTTGGCACATCAGATTTTCCACAGAACCCTGAAACAGAACCCCTCAAATATCAGATGTTGAGCATAGTAGATGAGGTCTTCTAAAACCCAGAGTAAACCGTCAAATGAGATGAAAACACGGTGCTTAAAAGAAGAGTTCTTTCTTCAGAAAATCTGACTCTTAAGGTTTTAATAGTAGTCCTGTGTCCAGCAGTTAAGGCTATCATTTAAATCAAAGCAAGGAAAACATAAGCATGCTTATTTCACAAAGGAAGATTCTCTGAAATTAACAGCTCAAAGCAGAACTACTGTCAGTTTCTGAGGTGGACCAAATAGGTATCACTTTAGAAAGCTTAAGTGATAGTGGATATTTTCATATAGTGTGCTGGGTATTGTTAACAGGATCTCCTGCCAAGAGATTCACATCAGATGGGAAACCTGCATATCAAGATGGTATCTGGAAAATTATTTAGGTCCAGTCTCCTGAAAGAAGGAAATTAACTGTTTAGAAAACAGCTGACTTTCGGGACAGTGATTAATTATAAACTAAGAGTGCAGAACGAAAATAGAGTCTGTTTTAAAAGATGGCTGTTTTAAAATGAAAAGGTGATGTGCTGAATTTTTAAATATTTTCCATGATCTTTGCATTTATACTTTAAGAATAATGTGGATCACAGAGATGAGGAAGAGGAAAAAGAAGTGTTTGCAGTTAAACACAAGGTCAGGCTTGGCTTTTAAACCTGAACCTATGTTCCCACTAGTAGTGGAGTGTGCAGATGAGAGGGCAAGTTCGTGGCTTTCATGGGAGTCTGCTCCTCTTCTGGGGTATCTTTCTCTTTCTCTTCTTGCAAGTTTCTCAAAGCCCCCAGACTCTGCCTCCACGTAATTCCTTTCCACATTCTTCCCTTCACCTTCTACACTCTGACCTTGGAACATGATCTTCTCTCAACCTCTTTGCTCCCTTCATCCCTGCAGAGATGGAGTGCGCTGGCTGATTGATAAATCTGAAAATAACTGGTTGTCCTCTGCCCTGCATGGCCATTCTTCCTCTTGGGATGTGCCTGTCTCCAAATAGCACCACTAGCACTCTATGCCTCCACACCACCATGCTGATTAGCGGAGTATAGGTGGTGCTGTGCTGCCCGGAGGAAAATCTCCCTTCATGGAAACCAAGGGTGGAAAAGTTACTTCTCTCTAACAAGAAACAACCTGATAAGGTCAACTTGACTCATTCTGGAGTTTGCACTAGGCTCTCACGCTAAGCTACTCCATTATCGCAACCTAGGTTTTGTTTTGGTTTCCCATCTACCATTCCTTTATTTTCTCTCTCAAATTCTTCATAGCTCAGGAAAGGAATATGCAACGTTCCTTTGGAAACCCAACATTTGGCAGGGTGGCATTGTATACAGACATTGAAAAATCAAAACCAGAAGAGCAGAGTTTGGGTAGTAAGAGACGCATGTAATTGGGAGTCTTGTGAACCATGGGGTGCGGTACAGGCCATGACATTTTACCTTCGATTGTATGTGGAGGTTTGTATTAGGCCAAGTGGGTTTTTACAGGAGTGACGTTGGTCTGGGTAAGAGGTTCTAAAGCAGGCTGTGAGCATATTGAATCTAGAGGATCGTTGTGGCTTGTGCTGTTTTTCCTCAGAGAATGACTTTCTGTGGAGGCCTAACTGGTCTCCTTAGGCCTTTGGAGAGGCTGGGGGGGAGGGGCATCTTAAGTGAAAGGCACAAGGACTTCAGAAGAGATATGGAGTGCCTCTCGTAGTACAATTCCTTCAGGGACTCAGGAGTTTAACTGGCTCAATGCCAAGAGTCTAAGTGGCTCAGCATTAATAATGAGACACTCACAAGATTATCACAGCATTTGCACCACCTGTTTTGAAATCAAGCCAATCCCCACCCATGAGAGCAGCTGTCCACAAAAAATTATGTTCTTAGAACACGGTACCTGGTGCGCCCAAAGGCTGTGGAAGGTACTCAGTGGTAACTGAGGCAAGGAAAGTCGATGGGGAAAAAGCTTACATTAGCTTCCCCCTGATGCCTGTCAGTCAAAACCCACTTTCTGGAATGTACTACCCATGATCTTAAACCCAACTAGCAGAAATTCCCTCCACACCCCTCACGGACTGCAAGAGGCCCTAGAAAGTGGGTGCAACATGGCATGAATTAAATGTGGGCAGCAGCCTGTGGGCCCCTCTCCATCAACAGCAACACAGCAGTTTCACAGGGAAAGGCCCAGCGCCCACAGGTGCTTGGCAGGGCAGGCAGCCTCAAGATGCCACTGCTGCAGTTTCCAGGGGAAAAGCAGACTTCACAGGCCTTTTAGGTGTAGCTGGGAAAAATAACAGGTACTGATTTTCACCTATTTTCAAGGCAGCTGCGTTCCAATGTACTACAGAGTGCTTGTAAGGTTCTAGCTTCTAACTGGTAGTGCCAGGTCACTGTGGCCCTTGCTGTATCAGCCACCCCAAATTCCATTCTGCATTCAGGCGCAAGGAGGGACCTTGGATCCATGTGGTTCATCTATAGTTGATTCTGGGCTGCTTAAATCTATGTAAAGATACATTTTTTCTCTTTTTGAAACGGAGTCTCGCTCTGTTGCCCAGGCTGGAGAGGAGTGGCGCTATCTCGGCTCACTGCAAGCTCCGCCTCCTGAATTGACGCCATTCTCCTGCCTCAGCCTCCCCAGTAGCTGGGACTACAAGCGCCCACCACCACGCCCGGCTAATTTTTTGTATTTAGTAGAGATGGGGTTTCACCGTGTTAGCCAGGGTGGCCTCGATCTCCTGACCTCGTGATCCGCCCACCTCGGCCTCCCAAAGTGCTGGGATTACAGGCGTGAGCCACCGTGCCCGGGCGTAAAGAGATTTAAGATGCCTCCTCCATCCCTAGGAGGCAACTTTCTTAGGCCTAAACATACATTGTGGCTCAGGCCTGAAAACGCCTGTATACAGGGATGTGGGCTCAGAGCCCCTAGAGGGAGCCCTCACTCAACAGTCCAGGTACCAGAAACAGCTTGTTGGAAGGGGAAATGTAAATTGAGGTGTCATGCAACGGTGGTCTTTCCCCCAGGAATGATCAGTGTATACGGCCAAAATTAAGCCCTTTTTGAGCGTCCTTCCAATAGAAATTAGCATCACGAATTGTGAGTTACAGAACACTGGGGCATCTTTGGGGAACTGAAACCAAGATTTTTTTTTTCCAGATACTATTGAGGTTCTACTATGGTCTTTGGCAGCACTAGGTACTGAGCTGTGGGAGCAGTGTTGCATGGGATGACTGCTTCAGTGCCTGGGAATTAGCTTGTTTCCAAACAAGTGTGCTTGTGGGGCCAAGGCTATGATAATTTTGTGGTTAACTCTTCTGACTCTAAAGTGAGCACATCAGAGACTCAGCCTCAAACCTAGTTCCTTCTGGAGCACAGTAGGAACAATCACTCTCTTAAAGACAATTCCAGCTACAGCCTCTTAAAAGAATCTTAACTGGACCTGGGCATCAAGAACTCCTCTGGCCAAGGCTGACCTGAATGAGAAATCTGACAGGATAGTCTTGGGATTTATTTTTCTTAGTTTTGTACTTTGAACTCAGGTGGACAAAATAATTTGATTTGCTTTAGTTCCTTTAGACTTTTAATGCCTTTAGATTTTTTTTTAATCCAAAGGGACTTAATCTTTGAATTTTTTTCTCTAAAAGTTGAATAACAGAAGTTGAACTTCCATCCAAATTTGGATATCATTATGTTGCTAGCATTTTATTCCTGGACTTTCACGCATTTTCTTATGGGAATGTTCTGTTGGGATCCTATCTCAATGCAGAACCTGATATGCTATATGGGACGATGAGGTAGGAGAGAATTAGGGATGAGTAAAATGTTCAGTCTTTGGTACAGAGTAGTCTTTGAATTCATTTACTTACTAGTACACTGCTGGATCCAGTCTTCTGAGACCCTTCACTGACAGCCCAAGGGAGTCCCACCTGCAAAGGAAGGTGTTGGGAAGTGGCCTCAAAGGTAAGAGGAGGTCTGCCTTCTGGAACAGCTGCTCTCCTCCTCCAGGCCATCAGTCACAGCCCTGGTTGAGCAATGGGCCAATGTTTCAAGAGAACTTAAACTGGGGAGCGTGAAAGGGGAACACTCTTCCTTAAGACTTCCCTAGTTTAAATCTCCAGGGCAAGAAACACCCTCTGGCCTTTGTACTTCCACTGGCCCTGAGGTAGCAGTCTCTGATTCTGATGAGTAAATTTTTAGTCATTAAGTCTACTTGGCTCGGCCCACCCCTTACTTGTGGAATTTGCTCCCTGTTTACATTTTTCTGCTCCTCTAAGAGCTCTGCCCCTTTTGGGGTGGGCCAAGGTGACTGTGGATGGATTAAGTCTGCCTAATTCCAGCGTGCACTTCTAGCAGGTTCACTAGGCTAAACAGCTAGAAAGCCATGGTTCCAAGCTGGGTTCCATCAGCGATATGGACTTCACCTACTTTTTCTCAAATGGTTCAAAACTCTGGCCAGAGAAAGGGTGCTATTTATTGGCCTTCCTCCAAAACCTCAATACCTACTACTTATACTTCTGTTGTTCTTAAAGCCCTTACAGTCTAACCTCAGACCTTCGATAAAACTTAGTCACTCTGGGTAGGGCAAGATGCCGGGACACCCACTGGTGAACACTCAAGTGAGGGCCTTCCTCCTTCTCCCTCTCACTGTGACACAACCTCCTTCTGTTGCTTTAACACACCAGGCTTATTTGTGCCAAGTGGCCTCCTCTCCCCAGAGACCATCCTTCTCCCGATTCAGACTACAATCTTTCAAAGCTTGGTGAAATCCCACCTTTCTCACCCTGTCTCCTTTGAACTCTTGCAGCCACCACACTATCTCACACAACTGAGCACTTTCTTACAAGTCATCTTGATTCCATCGTTGGTCTAGTCAGGGTTTCTCAATGCCAGCCAGATCAATACCCTGGACAGGTAATTGTTGTGAGGGCTGTCCTGGCCTCTGCCCCTAGAAGCCATATCCTATACCCTGCCCCTGAGATTTGTGTCTCTGGGAACTGCCAAGTGTCCCCTAGGCAAGCAAAATCATCTCCAGCTGAGAATCACTATGACTAGACCAGAAGACTTTGCCCTGGATGGCCAATACCACTGAGCAGCTGCCCAAAGCTTGGTCAGAAGGGCCTGGTTGGAAATTGAATAGGATACAAAGAGCTGCCGCAGCAGATAAGTTTTTAAAACTTAATTACTGATAGAGCTAATACCCCTTAAGAGTCCCTATACTTCTCTATCCAAACTAAAATTAAGTAAAATCAGAAGCAAAGCTAAAATCTGTGCTTCCTAAAACATCTGAGTGCTGGAATTTTTTTTTTTTGAGGCATGATTATCAACTAAGGAAAGATTCTCTCCTACAAATTCAGATAGACTAATTACCCATCAAAAGACTAAATTGAGTAAATCCACACGAAGTGAGAAAATGAAAATGGAATGTACAATTCTATTCAATAAGAAGCAACTTTAGAGAATTTTATTTAACTGTCAATTTATCACCAACATCTAACATTTTATAGTTCAGGTACATTTGGGTAAGAACATTAGGAAGAAAATGTAAATTAAATACTATGAAAGTATGCTTTTAATGAAACATGGTCTCAGTAAAATATGGACACAAAAGTTTAGTGGTTTTATTGCATTGTTAGAAAATTATATTATGAAAGATACAAAAAAAATCAATGTTTTTCTGCTTCTTTTATAATCAGTATGCCATCTTTTACCATTATGGCTTTAAATTTTCATTCTACCCAACAGGTTTCAAAGAATAGTTTATTACATGCCTTAATAAAACATTTAAAATATTTACAAATTCAAAATAGATGTTTTATAACTGAAAAAAGTTCACCTGAGAATGCACTGTTAACATTGCCATTTTTTTTCCCAAGTTGTTAATGTGGCTGAGTGTCCACACGCAACCTGTATCGTCTACTGCATCTAACATACTTAATTCCTTATTTAAAATTAGTTAAGCAGTAAGCTATAGCAAACTGTTAAAAAAAATTACAGATGGAGAACCAAGACTGTATCCACATCTGTTTTGAATATGACAATTTAACAAATTATTTGCTATAGTTCCAGAATTTGAATAAGAAAAAAAAAAGGTAATGTTATTTTACTGAATTTAACATAACAGCTTTTTAAAAATCATCAAGCATTGAGAAGGCCAGTTCATAAAACAGTGAACAATGATCATGTGAATATGCAATATACAAACTGAAAACATTTCAAAATTCTGCATGAAGGAAAAGGCATACACTGTATACTCATAATCCTGTCATTTGTCTTCGGCAGCCTCAAAAAAAAAAAAAATACTGCCTTGAAACATTTTCTTAGAAAAAACTTCTTTAGAAGTTAATGTTAAAATAGGCATAAATGTGTAATGCTATGCAATATACAGAAAACATTCCCACTTATGGCCAAAAGACAAAGATAAAATCTTTTTTATCTGTCCATCTGCATTACAACTTGAAAATCATGTAGATATGAGGTAGTGTAGTTACTTGTATTACATGCTGGCTAAAGTAATGCTAAATTTTAAGAAATTACACTTGGCCAATAATTCTATGTCATTAATAGAAACCCTTAATGCTAAACTTTTTATAGGTAGAGAGAAATTTAAACCAAGTGCTTTACAAATTATATTTAAGCTCTGGAGACAACTACATTTTATTATAAAATAGTAGGTAATCTGTCAAAGCAAGTACAGTAGCAATTAAAGCAAAAGATTATTTGACATTTGCACATACACAAACTGATACGACCAATAGTTGAGTGTACACTGAGGTAGGAAATCAAGGGTTCCATTGGCTTAAGATTTTACATTTTGTAAACCAGAAGTTCTTATATTATTTTATATTGTGAAGTTGAAATTTAAAATTACAAGTATCAAAGAAATACCTATATGGAGAGATATACATGTATACATACATACACACACACACACACACACAAATTCTTTTGCAGTATGGGATGCATTATCAGAATTATTCTCCCTGACAAATTCTTGAGTGTACTTATAAAAGCTACTAGAAAATAAACAAGTCCAACTAATTTTCTCTTACAAGTAAGTCAATAACAGAGATAACATACAAACCACTGAAAACATACTAGCAATATCCTCCCCCTACATCCTGATCAAAAAGGGTAACATTGACACATTACTCCAAGACATGAAGACTGGTCCCCATACACTGTCAAGGGCAAGGCCAACTTGCTTCAGACTTGTTCATACACTGTGGGTGGTGGTTGCCCACATTAGCTAGACAAGCCCTGCACTAGGCTCAGGATGCAGTCTACAGAAGTGTCTCTTTCAGCCCTCTGATTTTGGTGAAATCAACACTATAAACTACTCCTCTGTATCATTAAAACTGGGTTCTGCCAATGTTTCTGTGAATGTGAATATATGCATTTTTTTAAATTGCTGAGAAGATCCATAGCTTTCATTTAGATCAAACAAATCTAACTCCAGCATGGCTAAAAGCCACTGCAAAATGTTATGTGATAGGTGCTCAGTTATCTATTTTGTAACAGGACTGAACAAACACTAAGACTGATCTTTAAATGCCCAAGTTAAAATGATTTGTGTGTCTTTATACCACACCAAATTTGGAGAAGAGAGCAAGGATTAAACCTGGTTTTCAAATGCAAACCCACAATACAAAAAGATTGAGTTTCATCCTATTTCACAAACCTACAGAGTTGCTGCAGATACATTTTTATCTGTAACAATCCTTTTTACAAGTGAATCATACGACTTTAAAAACAGGATAAAAAAATGAACTGCACTCCTGGTAAAAAGTAAGCAATATTCTTTCCCCGTGATGTCTGGTTTTCTGGCATTGGTGACCCATGGTGGAAAAGTGAACAGCTTTACATGTTGGTAAGCTATCCAGATTCTAGGGAGCCTCAGATAATGCTGCCAGTGTAATCACTCATGTCACTGTATTCTGAGTCCTATTTCTTCTTCCAAAGGGACAAAAATGCCAGGAAATAGGAAGTCCATGATGGGACCAGATACGGTAGAGACTGAAGAGCAGGGGGAAGAAAGAGGGAAAGTGACACTTAATCTGTTTATGCAGCCAGACTTTCTAGAGTCCATACCAAAGAGAAGCAACAGCCCCCATCTTAGGCCAACCACTTGCCTGTTTACTAAATCTTCCCAACGTAGCTTAAAGCCTCATTTTAGGAGCCGAAGAACAAAGCCCTAAGACTCAGGTAAGACCATCTTTTTTTCACAATGCAGCTCTACAAAAATATTCCCAGTAGCTGACACCCTGCTTCTGAGAACAGAACTCTATTAGCATTGCTTGGGAAGAAATTTTCTTTCAAACTAAAATATTAGAAAAAAGTCAAATTATTAAACTTCTGCAGGCCACTTCTTTTAGTAGGAACTATCTGTAGATGTTTCAAGCTGTTAAATTGCTGTCTGACATGCTGCAGTTTTCATTCTCCTACTTATTCTGAATAGCAGGAAGAGTTATTACTAGAGTTATTATTCTTTAAAACATGAGTTTTAAAGGTTTACTACGTTTTCACATGGATTTTGCTGATATCCAGGAGGCAAAATCATTTCTTTGTCTCTTGTGGAAGTCGAGGAGAAACCATGGTTGACTTAAAGGAAATTCCCTTATGGCAAACTACTAAAGGAAAAAAACAACATTGTTAAGCAACAGATGGTCATATTAGGCTTTCAAGACACTGCCAAAACTTCAGTAGAAAATTAGATGGTTTGAAGGAAGTGAATGCAAGTTTACTCATCAGTAGTACATTTATCAGTCATCTGCTGACAGAAATCTGAGATCCCACCACTCTGACGACACTGTTCCACAGGCCCGGCTTGCTCAGAGGTGGCTGTGGACATCTGCTGGGACTCCTGCCCTCGCGCGTAGCCGGACTCACTGTTTCCTCTGGCACAGGGAGGCAGCACTGCTGGAGGCCGGTCAGATAAACTGAAAATTGATGGTAACGCCAGTTCACCATCAGGAGTACTTTTATCTTTTTCAGAAATTAAAAAGGAAAGTGGGCAATCTGCAGCTGAGTACTTGGCGAGTATCTGTATTTGTTCTTGACTCAGAGCTGCTTCTTTACAAACTTTCTGGCAAAGTCCAGTTAGGTTCTGCTTTGTCTCGCCCAGAGTTGACAAAATGTGATCTCTTTCCTTCAACAAGCTCTCCTTTTCATTTTGCTGTGAAGTGGGGAAACAGAACACAATGGCTTGTGTTTATTAGCTCAATCAACATTTCCAAGGCGATCAAATAATATACAGTGCCTTCTCATCACATAAGATCACATGGAGTTTATCCTTTCAATTCCATTCCATTATACATTAAATACTAAAGGCCCAGAATCTCCTACCCAAACTCTTGGGGCAGACGTATTTTGGCATAAAGCATTTTTCAGGTTTTAGAAAGATAGTATGGGTGCACACATAATTTCTTTAGCAGGCCTGGGGCGGCACTTCCCTATCAACTATCTTTACATTTCTAAGTAAACATTAAAATAGCAAATAATGAAGAAAGTAGGATAAAGACTATGTAGTCTAACGTCAATTTGGGGCAGCTTTTCGGTCAAAAGAGTTTATGACAGACATATGGTTTTTGGAGCTTTCTGGATTTACAGACTGTACATAACAGGTATGGATGGCATTTTGGATGGGATACAAGAAAAAAGTAAAAGTACAGTTAGCATAACTTAATTACTGAGACTCAAAGCATTGCAAGATTCAACTAATGACCAGCATTTGTTGAGCAGATACTCTGTGCCAGATATTGTGCTAAATGTTTTCCAACATACAATCTCAGCTATGTAATCCACATAACACCTCTCCTGATTTAAGCAACATCAAACCCACTGAAGGGATGGGACTGAGTTTAACATGCCTAGAGACGGCTGGTGGGTGAGTTACTAAAGTGTGAAGAATTCAGGGGGGGCGGGGGTAATTTTGTGTTTGCTAATTACCATTTTTGTTATTATTATAATTTTAAGATATTACCCCTATAAGAAAGTCTACCATAGAATTTTTCAAAAGTTTTTCTGGTTCCTGCCTTCCTGTCCATGTCACTTATCACTGCTGACAGCATGTCTTTTCTATTATCGTCCCATTTCATCCTTCTTTTTCTAACATTTTATTGTTTCTAATGTATTATGAGACAGGAAACCAAATAATCAAGGTATTTATAAGAAAAGAGTAAATAAACACTTGCTAGAAAGTCAAAGGTTTTTCTTGTGAAATTTATCACAACTCTCAACAAGTCAGTCTTGTTCTGTTTGCGTTCTGCTCATTGGAGGTTTCTGGAGAGTTGAGGCTGCCAGTTAACCTTGAGACAAGTTAGTTCATAGTGCTAATCTGGAAGTGGCATCCTTTAGTCTTTTATGACACAAAAGTCACTAAAAGGGTAAAATGAATTTTGCTTTATACAAAAGTAGTTATGGTTTTATACAAAAGTATTACTACAAAATTATGTATGAATCCAATTATTGTTAGTTCTAAAATATTTTAAAGCCATGTAATATTTTGAGAAAATATACAATAAAAATACTAAATTTTTATATGGCAAAGTATTCTCCAATCTGTTCAGATTTTTATATACAAGTTCTTTTTCTTTAAAAAAAAAATTGATGTAGGTCAAGAATGTGTGTGTTAAGTATGTGTATGTAGGCAAAATCAATGTTCGGCCAGTACATTTTCTCTTATGCAAAGTTTATCAGTACACTCTTCTGATAAAATGAGTCTGCAGATACTGAAAGGGCAAGAACAGTACCTACTGCTTGTTCACAGAAGGAACCATTAAATGCAATCAACACCCATTTCTTTTTATGGTCTCTCAGAAGCCAATCCAAAGGAAGATGAAAACAAAGCTTCCGGAAGAAAGTGAGAAATAATCTTTCTTCAGTCATAGCAATATTCAGCCATGGATTCCTCTACCAAAGTTGGGATGAATCTACTCTAAACAGCAATAGAAAATTTTCAACTGCTGGTTGGTCTTTTAAATTAAATATGGTTAAACAAAATAAGGAGTACTTGAGCTTCCTCCCAGAAATTAGAACCACTACTTAACCTATAGATACTATGAAGATTACAAATATTTTATGACTTCTGTATCTTAATATCCACATGATCTTTAAATACTCTCACTCCTCCCACCCCACTAAATTAGGGATGACATTATTCTTTTGAGTATACAAGATGGCTTGCTTCTTCACAACAACTAAAACAAATAGGCACAACCCTAGAACTCCACCAGAATCATTTCTATAAATTAAATGTTCCCATCTGTTCCCCTGCACTTTAACTCCTACACAGCTAAGCTTCTAAGCAGCTAGCTAATGTTTCCATGTCACTCTAAGTTTAAGACACATATTTACTATAATAGCAGTCAGCTTAATAACTAAAATACAAGTAATTCAAGTTAATCACTTAACGACATCAGTATTTAAAATACCTCCCAAAGTCACTACTTGTAGTCATGAGTAGGACTCACTATTGGTGTCCTGCTACCTATTCCTACAATATATTTCCATTTTCCTATAAAAACAACTGTATAAATCACATTTGAAGTGCTGCACCTCTAGTTACAGATCTGTTTCTTAAAAAGGAAGAAAATTGGCATTCTGGTACCACTCTGGATTTTATACCAACAAAAAATCTTTACGGGCTGGGCACAGTGGCTCACACCTGTAATCCCAGCACTTTGGGAGGCTGAGGTGGGCGAGTCATGTGAGGTCAAGAGTTCGAGACCAGCCTGGCCAACATGGTGAAACCCTGTCTCTAATAAAAATACAAAAAAATTAGCTGGGCATGGTGGCACACACCTGTAATCCTAGCTACAAGGGCAGGCTGAGGCAGGGGAATCACTTGAGCCTGGGAGACGGAGGTTGCGGTGAGCTGAGATTGCGCCACTGCACTCCAGCCTGGATGACAGCACAAGACTGTCTCAAAAAAAAAAAAAAAAAAAACTTTACATCTAAATCCTTATTTTGAATAGCTAGTGGACAATATTTATTCAAATATAATTTTTTTAAAGATCATAAATATAACTCACCCAATAAAGATATAGAAGAATTTGGCACCAAAAGAACAAGTGACAATTTTATGATAGGGTAAAGAGTACTCACTGTTAGAAAACGGTCACTAATAGTTCCTTAGTAAGTAAAACCTCTGAACAGACAGTTTAGAGAAATCTACAAATGGTACTGAGAAATATAAGCAAAAATGCTCATTTTCACTCATAAGATAAAAATAAAAGCTACCATGAGATATCATGGTATCTCACTATCAGACTGGAAAAAAACCCAAAAGCTGACAACAAATCTTGACTGAGAGTGTGGACAGACAGACACACATACACTGCTGCTGGAAGGCCAAATATGACAATCCTATGGAGGGGAATCTGTTAATATCTAATAAAATTATGTATGTATTTACCCTTGATCCAACAATCCCTCTTCTAGGAATGTGTCCTAGAGACACAGCTCCTTAAACATGAAACAGTATACAGTTATTCACTGCAGGATCCCAACTGTCCACCCACAGAAGACTGGTTTGAATTGTGTTACAGTCACAACTGAGTACTATGGAGCTGGAAAACGAATGACAACCTCTCTGAACTAAGAAAAAATATTTCCTAGAAATCAATTCTTAAGTTTAAAAAGTACAGAAAAATGTATATAAAATACTTCTATGCAGCAGGATGGATAATAACAGTAGACATAAAATGTTAACACGTTTTTAGAGAAGAAACACAAGGAAAAAAAATCCAGAAACTAATGAAAATGGTTACCTACAGGAAGTAGCTATGAACAGGGTATAAGGAGAAGATGAGATCAAGATTTGGAGTATATAATTTTTAAAATATAGTTTTAACTTTTGAACCATATAAATGTTTTACATTAAAAAATACAACAAATTAAAAATGTAGGCCAGGCATGGTGGCTCATGCCTAAAATCTCAGCACCTTGGGAGGCCAAAGCAGGAGGATCGCTTGAGCCCAGGAGTTTTGAGAGGAGCCTGGGCAACACAGCGAAACCTCGTCTTGACAAAAAACAAAAAAATTACCCGGGCATGGTGGTGCGCACCTGTAGTCCTGGCTACTCAGAAGGCTGACGTGACAGGATCACTTGATCCCAAGAAGTCAAGGCTGCAGTGAGTCATGATTGTGCCACTGCACTCTAGCCTGGGTGACAGAGTGAAACCCTGTCTCAAAAAATGTAGAGTAAATCCCAGTAATATAAATAGAAAAAAAAATTGTATATCAAATTGGTAACACAAATATTTCAAATAACTTTAAAGCTTCACACTGGGAAATATTTAAGCATAAAAAAGGCAAATAAGTCTCAAATTCTGCTCAATTTGTTTACTGTTAATAGTAATACTAATTTTTTTACTTTTTATATAGTGTGCCCTCACTTAAAATCATCGACAAGTTTTTGGAAACTGACTTTAAGAGAAACAACACACAGCAGGTCCTCAACAAACATTTTGTTCCACATCCTTTCTTTTTTATTTTTTATTTATTTTTATTATACTTTAAGTTCTAGGGTACATGTGCACAACTTGCAGGCTTGTTACATATGTATACATGTGCCATGTTGGTATGCTGCATCCATTAACTGTTTTTTTTTTTTTTTTTTTTTTTTTTTTTTTT